>NW_017536108.1:79335-208331 GCF_001853355.1 Bactrocera latifrons | reverse complement strand
CGCGTGTGTGTATCCAATAAAATTAGAAAATTTTACGAAAAAAGGCGTTTGCGCCGAAAATCAGTACATTTCATTGAAAAATCAGTATATCAGCACGGGGGTCTAAAAATCAGTACGCGTACTGATAAAATCAGTACATCTGGTAACCCTACCCAAAAGGTCTCCATACCGTTTAGTAGCATACATTGGTCCATCTTTCACAGATAGTTTTCATTTCATACCTTTAAACCCGACTCAGATCGTCATACTTCGCCAATAGATGACTCCMTTGCCAGATTAAATACCAATTTAAAAGAGTACCTGTTTAAAAAGAGTACCTACCTCTCAACAAATTTCAGAAATAAACTATCATGAAATTCATGATCGCAACGCCGAGTTTTTTCGCTACTAAAAAATTTATGCTCCAATTAAAATTCCAACAGTTCTTAGGTGTTTAAATTGTCATATTCAATTTACAAGAACAGCACTTAAAATTCTAAGATGAGAGCGTACTGTGCCACCGGCGGCGGCCACGATAAATTACCGCAAACTTTTCTGAGCATTGCATAGATTTTGAATTTCTATTTACACAGCTATTTCGGCGCACGTTGGCGTAGAATTTTCCAACAACACGTGCAATTCGCCAAAATACAAATACAAATGACAATAGGGGATTGTTGGTGTAGAATTTAAAGCGAAGGCATTCCGTAAAATGCTCCGCCAATTTGCCAACATTTGAATTTAAAACAACAACTTTATTCACTTATTAATAAGTGAGATTTGCTAAGCTGTGGCGCGGCGTGGCTATTCATGCTGTGAATATTAGAGTTCTAAGCTGGCTCGATTTTGTTTTTATTACATCCCAACCACAGAGTTGTGGATACCCACACAATTTGGTTGGTTGTAAATGCGAGAATTTTCTATTTAAATGTAAATAGTTAGGTTGGGCAGACCACAAAACACAACTCTAACTGTAATTTCAWCTGATAACTGTATTTATTAAATTAAAACAAGTGAACAGTCGTACAGGACTCAATTTAGGCACGGGTATATGATAAAGGGGGGACTCAATATGGGACCGAAGTTGAAATAACAAAACAATTAGTAAGTCGATAGCCTTAAGCACTCGATTTCAACCTTGCGCTATGCATAAACAGAAAATGCGCTCGCAGATCAGGGGAGCTTTTAATGGACCTTCCCAGACAAAGGCTTCTATGTCAAGGTCTTCCATATTTATAAAGGGTTATCCATATTTATGAAGGGTTATGCGACATATTTATGAAGGGTTATGTTTTACGATAATGACAATGCAGTACAAACAGTGTTCCGATTTAGCCTACAGGGTTTTTTTTTTTCTTCCATAGATACTGAGTAGTATCTTACTATGTATATTGGAGTTGCGAAACAGTACGCCTACGTACTAAGCCCTTAACTCCGGCATTTGTAGCTTGGTTACAGGGCCAGTTTAGCCTATTGGTTTACGTCATTAGCTCGCTTTTTGCGGCTCTAACTTTACGGCTACTCTGTTTTTTGGCTCTCCATGGTATATCATAATTATCTCATTTGCAGCATATAAGGCAATATATTATGAGTTGTTATTCGGCCTGCTACTTACATCTCCAGATCCTGCCGTTCTGTTGTAAATCTCGGGTAGTAGAAAAATACATGCTCCGCATTTTCGCTACTGTTACCACAGAAAGTTCAGGTAACTCTAGTAGTGTATCTCGTTGTGCTTTCGTTCCACCTATGCTTGTACATTTCCGATAAATCGGTGCGTCCATGTTCTCTGTGCTGCTGTGTCCTAAAGAGCTATTGTGTCTGGCGGCATTATCCCAGATATAATGCTAGCGGCTTCATGAGAAATCATGCGGAATGCGCTAATAGTTCTGATTGAACTTAGCCGAAAAACTAATATTGCCACAAAAAACATATGCATAGGTTTTTGCATTAATAGTGGTCCCCATTCAGGCGCGGCATACATTGGCTTGGCTAAAAGTGCTCTGGTGCTTTGCTTTGGTCCTCCTATGTTCCCCATGATTCTGGATAAGGCCACATTTACACGGGCAGCTTTTTCTCACATTTTCCCAATGTGGACTTTGTAGCTGARTCTCGYGYCTATCATTACACAAAGGTACTTTAGTGCTGGTTGTTTTGTAATGATATGTCAGTCAAAATTTACCAGCAACCTTTCTATGATGCTCAGCTGGTAGGTTGGTATTTTTTTCGAATCTAATGCACGCTCATCGAGCGTTGAGACTGCGCAGTATTCTTTGTTGTCGTACGTCTAGCAATCTCTTTCTATGGAATTTTGCGCAATACCTGTGAGCTTCTAACTACGGCAAGGGTTGAGCGTTTTTTGCGAAAAAAGTATTGGTTGTTGGATAGGCTCCAGGTCTCCCCGTCTAGTTGACACAGCGGCATGTTTCGCAATAAATCAGAGCTCAAAGAGATACTAGAAAAGAGTTTTTAAATTTTTCCAAGATGTCTTATCTGAAGRAATGTAAAATGGTTCGCCTTTGGCGAGTGCATCTTGGATTACGCCAGAAGAGCTGCGGCATCGACGGTCTTCGACTCCAATGGATGACCTCATGCTCGACACGCAACTTGGTTAGAAATTTTAGATAGATTTGGTTTAACCCTGGGCTAGTGGTCGAGGTGTTTAATAATGTGAGTATGAAGGATTAACATTCTACGAGAATGACTGAAAGAGTATTGTCAAGGCTAGGTCCATCTCTTTAAAGATGACTCCTTCTTTACACTTCTCTGAACGCCTAACTTCTAATGGGCGTACGTTAACACTCACAGTGGCTTCGTTACTAAAGACATCTTGGGACTATTAAAGGCGCATAATCGCGAACAAATAAACAAGGGAGAGGAAAAGTCGGTTGCAAAGCCAGAACCATTTCCCATGAATAAGGATGGGCTTCTAGGCGTACATAAATTGATTAGATAAGCCGACGAAGAGTTTTGATTCTCTACATGGAGGAGTTAGCTAGAGTAGAGGAATTATGGAAGAGGTCTGTCCACCAGACGAATTAGCTACCTCGGATGAAATTGAGACGATTTGGTGTTACTGCAATCCTACAAATAATACCTATTAATTTGTAACTTCAACAGAGCGAATATTCTTTGTATTGCGCTTGAATCAAAAGAAAAAGCAGGACGGATTACATTTATTCATTTTTATTGTACGAGGTGTGTTCAAAAAGTATCGCGAATTTTGAATTTTCGCGGGTTACGTATATTCGCATTTCGAATTTTTTGTGGCGTTACGTTGGTACTCATGTCTCCCACTTATGCCGACAAGCTCGGCCATTTTGAATGTTCATTTAATTGTTGACAGCTGCTTTGCTTGCGCGTGTTTTGGATCGTCTTCGATTTTTACCTATTCAAAAAAATGGATCAAAGAACTTGTATAAAATTGTGTATGAAAAACGAAATTAAGTGCGTGGATGCATTCCGAATGTTGACTGTGGCATGCGGAGAAGCTACYTTGGACCGAAGCAACATTTATCGGTGGTACAAAATGTTCTCAGAAGGCCGAGAAGATGTGACAAAATTTGGCTTTCGCAACACGGTAACGGCGCTACTCACACATCATTGCTTGTGCGCCACTTTTTGGCCAAAAACAACATACTAATGATGCCGCAGCCACCGTATTCCCCAGATCTGGCCCCCCTGTGACTTTTTCTTGTTCCCTAAACTGAAGAGGCCCATGAAAGGACRWCGTYACGCTTYYCTTGAYGAGATAAAGACGGCATCGAAGGAGGAGCTGAAGAAGATAAAAAAAATGATTTTTCGAAGTGCTTCGAAGATTGGAAAAACCGTTGGCACAAGTGTATAATACCTCATGCGGATTACTTTGAAGGGGACGAAATAGATATTCATGAATAAATAAATAATTTTTGAAAAAACACAAAATTCGCGATACTTTTTGAACACACCCCGTATGACAAAATTTATGTTATTTTACGCAATTAATTTCTTTAAAACTTATAGACCATAAATGGCCTCAGTAGCCAAGCATTTCCGATACCGAATCAMATAATTAGAAAGTTATTCATTGCGGTCTGAGGGGTTGAAGTCCGGATTGCTTCAATTAAATTCAATAAAAGTATGGTGCAGYCAGGTCAGGTGACMTTGGGGCCAGSGGAAAGTGAAGTTTCTTGATATTAATTTRTTTTCAAATTTTTWTTGAAGTTCTACARTAACCGGTCTGRCTATATATGCAGYTCTTGCTGAAACCAAACGCGATCTTTCTCAGCGATAATTTAAAATTTAGTTTCCTTGATGGTTTTTCTTCCTTCCTTTAACTTTTGAGCTTGATACTTATCTGCTCGTTTCCGTCAAACCTACTGACGGACTTTGTTTYAATTTTTAAGAAATCCTTTCAAAAATTGCCCTCGCCACAATATCAAAAGCTTGTCTCCTCCYAAYATTAAGYCGAACTCTAAGTCTTTTTGGRATTTTATAAAAATTAGAACGACGTATTCGGTCATTCCTTCCGCTTTAAGCTGGGGTGATAAGTCGGCATGAACTCCTGGTAAAATTTCCAACATGTTTGCTGAATTYTTCAAATTACATTATAGAACTACTTCTAGCTTTTCTACTAATAAAATTCCATTTATAAATTTTGGACTACTTTGTCTTTCGCAGGCTGGTATTGCCAAGGCTATTTGTGATATCAAGCATTACTTCAAAATTGATTTTGTTGAGCTGCCGCCTGTGCTCTGTAATCTCGTAATTTTATTTTAGACTGGAAACATACATTCATTACCCCTATCCTTAAAGGTGGTGGAAAGGATGTAGTCTGCAATTAGAGGCCTATTTTTAAACTCTATATCAGTTCCAAAATTTTTGAATGCTCTATACAAAATAAGTTATTCTTTGCTGTTAAATCAATTATGAATGTCAATCAGCACGGATTGGTCTCCGGTTGTTTTACTGTGTCAAACTTAGCCGTTTTTTGCTGTTTATTGCATGTCTGCCTTCTCCGCTGGATTTCAAGTAGATTGTGTTTATATCTGATTTATTTTTATTCTCTTTAGAATTTCACTCTGTCTTCTTGCAGTGTATCAAGTCATATTTGCGAAATAGATGTTGTTTTGTTTTTGTCGATGGGTTGTCATCTAACTCTTTCAGCGCGTCATCGGGAGTGCCACTAGGAAGCGTTTTAAGTCCTCTTTTATTGCTGCTGTTTATCAACGACTTTTCCTGTTGTTTTTCTTTTTCTACATTATGATGCAGATGAATTACAAATATTCACAACATTTTTCTTGAATTAGCCCTCCGCTCCTTAAAGTTTGTTGACCCCATACCGTCTTACATATACATCTCGTTTATTGCTATTTTACCTTGAATCACTTGAAAATCAAAGGTACGTTCTCTCATTTGTTTTCGCTGTTATTAAAGGAGGTATTGACTGTCCTGTTAGGAAAATTTCATGTGTGGACTCGTCCAATTTCCCCACTTTATTATAAAAATTRGAAAACTAAACTTGCAGATTATACCCCTCTCATGTGTGCTGTGCGTGAGATTAACTCGATTTTYAAGAAGGTTCCACTAAATTTTTCCCACTCTAAGGTGGTGGTTCATTAACASCCTTAATTCTGTTTTTAGATTAGGTTAACTGTTTATTTAATTGTAATTTTCTGATTCTAATATAAGTCATAATTCTCTAAAAATCTGTAAGAATTAATGTTCATAGACTACTGCAACTAAATAAATAAATAWATCAGCCCTGCTTTGATTCTACTGTACAGTATTAATCAACGATTTTGGAGAACTTAAAAGACAGTACTGATATAATACCGTACCCGATGGAAATTAAGAAAAAGACGCAATTTATAACATACAAGTATGCGGTGAATCGCATCAGGTTAAGATTTAGTGCATATGACCYTCTCTTTTACGTTTACAGTATGATTCTGTAGTCAGAACACTCTAAAAAGTTAAAAAAACCGGGAATATAGTTTGGAGTAAACTAAAAAGCGAATTGAATACAAAATCTCTCGAATTTCCTACCTACTCCTGGACTTTCTCAGTTACTATTTAAATAGATTTAGTATAGACAAATGAAATAATTAAAAACGTATTTCTGCAAACTTCTGGTCTGAATTCTGTAAAGTGCACATATTACACAACTACCGTATTATTATGACAACCTCAAAGAAATATAACTATGCTCTAATTACACTTCACTAGAACTTACAGCAAACAAATAAATTTGATTAATGCCAAAAGATACACCGTTACAGAGATACTTTCTTAAGTGTATATTATTGTTCAAATAATTTTGTTCGTATCGCTTGTATACGGCATTTGTATGCATACTTGATTTCCTAAGCATAACTTCCAGCTTTTTATATTTACAAGCCGCCCACTTTTCGCTTTCCAAGCCGCAATAAATTATTTGACTTTCGCTTGTATAATTAATTACACTCGGGAATTTGAGTTGGCGGCAAACTCATCGACTCTTCTCACCCCCCACAGCCGCCTAATGCAACGATATTGATATGTATATATGTACCTATTTTTATGTCTGTTGATGGCTATAAGTATGTGTGYCTATAAATAGAAATGTGTAGGCTGYAATGCCAGCCAACAGGAGTCTGAAACACGGTACATTCAGATACAAATATTGACACACTTTCTTTCATACAATTCACATTTGAGCGTTCTTGAAGATCGTTTAGCAGTTTTAACAAATATTTACTAGCTTATTTTGTTGGTATTGATTGCGAGTTATAAATCGCTACATGTCTCAAGCTCCATACTAGTGCGAGTATATGCGTACAAACGTACGTGCTACTTGCATTCTGATTTAATAAGTTTGCAAAATTAGCAAAATTAGCAAAATTTCGTTAGCAATTTGTACGAAAATCAAATTCTTCAATAATGAACTTAGTAATGAACTTAAGCCGAACAAATGAAGTGAAAGGCGGAAAGAGAATTGACTACAAAATAAAAATAAAATAAATTTTGTATTCCAAAAGTTAATGAATTTCTAATTAATTAAATTTAATAAATTTTYTTAAACACTTTACCAAAAGACAAGCATGTCGTTTACAAATTCGGGGACTTCCGCTCTGAAAACTAGTCAAATTAAGCTCAACATAATTTGGAGTTACAAGTAACTTTTTGCTTCCTGGCATTCGGATTCTGATACTCTGTTATGTGATTTTAAGTCATAGCATTTCCGTTCCATATTTATTATCAACCAGAAGGCGAAAGAAGCTTCATGATGACCACTACCGACAAATGATCCGCTACCTCTTGGTTCCYCATTGCGACATCAATCTTCTAAGCACTAAATGGTCCCAGCCAGACGCCAGAACAGTATGTAGAATACATGAAAAAAAAAACTTTATTATGATGACCTTTTGGTTTCCGAGTCAAATCAAGAAATATATTTTTCAACTAGCTAGTCCCAGGACAATTTGACACCTTTAGTCTAAATACTAGAGCCCGCTGGAAAGATATTTTACTAAAGTGATATTCAGATTAACTAATAAGGCAAAACGATCTGTGATATTATTGAATTATCTGTGATTTTTTAAGCTAAAAATTCTATATGTGTACCTCTATATAAAGCATTCCACGACTCAGGTCTCTTAGTTCATCTTTTTTGTTAGCACTGTAATAGCCTAATCAATTTCAGTGTCAATGCGGATTTCTAAGCTCGCAAGTAATTTTCTTTTTACTTCAAAAGTTCAGTAAGTAAGGAGAATGGAGTCATGTGTAGAAGTTCACGCAAGTGAGGAAAGTTCTCTGTTCGCCATTCACTTGGAAGTGGCCAAAAAGGATTATTTTACATATGGCTCAAGTAGCTCACGACTTCCGGTCTTTGCCCAAGTATCTGAAGGTGAGCTAAAGTGAGAAGGAGAAACATCCCCTGTATAGGGTTGTGCGCTGGGTTTGGGACCAGCCACGTTAAAAAACACCCCCAATTAAAATTAGCAATCAGCTTCGGATGAGAAACCCCCCTTTTGATGACGACCATGGCAAACGAAATAATGACTACGATTTGAGGGCATGCACCTGGAATGTCCGGATCAAAAAACCACCAACCATTGTTGTGATGAGCGGAAGACACGTCTCTAGTGTTTTAGATGTGCCTGCGCTTCGAGGTCCCAACATCGACTCGAACCACTATCTTGTTTCGGCTATAATCGCGTAAGCAATGTCTACGCCAATTAAGAAGAAGAAGTAAGTCTTTCATAACTGCAGAATACATTTTTCTTGTCTTGTATATCCACAACCGGATCAAGAGCACCCGCTCCATATTCTTCACCTTAAGAGAAAAATAGTCGCGATTTTCTTACAAAACATTTTTCTTGAATAACAAAAAACATGTTAGAACCGTCTCGTATGTGTTCCAAACAACACGAGCTATTGTGTACCAAGTTCTCCTTAAAAAATCACAAAAATAGTTATCTAACTACAGGTATAAAAATGTTCACTTAATTCATCTCTTATATTCTTGAAAATAGATATGCTATAAAACCCCTATACTTAGACCTACTAGTCCTTTGTAATGYCATATACTCGTAGAGGTTCATTATTAATACGAGCTGATGTTTATGTCATTCAGGACGTCGACGGTTTTTTTGAAGCTTATTAGAGACTTGATATCTAATTTGTATATTATATCTAGTCCCTTGAATTCAAAATAGGCAAACAACCGTCCTGAAATCTTTTCAAGACCATGTAAGTGGAAAGCTTCGTGTTTTCCTTTAGCGCCCATCCACATGAACTTGGCGATCGTGCATAGATTTCTGAAAGACAAAAGACTTCTGCYTGGAAGATACTACAATATTCCGGCAGCTTAAAGAGCTGCCTGAGATMTAGCTCACYCCCCTTAGCTCCTAATCCATCAACCAGTTTTTATCCATCCCTGTAAATGTTGAAAGTTCAGTTGGTGRGTCGCGTGCCTCTGCACTATCCACTGTCTTTTAGTGTGAGTTCAACCATGGAAAGAGCAAAATCTTGATTATATATAAACAGGTCAGAAAAGCAATTGAAGTTCGGTTTAACCGAAGCTATAAAACAGACACATTTGCAGATAAAACGGGAATAGTCCGAAATGAGTGAGTATGAAGAGCTTGACAAGCTGGCCGACAGGGGTAATTTCAAGACCGGAGCATACGCCTGTAGAACACCCTGAGGTGATTTAGTGSGTGCCTCCTGAGCTTACGGAAATTATGGAGAGAACAGTTCTCCGGCCTGCGGAATGGCAGCGAAAGCATGACACTAGCAGATGGTGAACCMAATTCCTGTCGATCACGATAGAGCAGGTGTTCCATTGCCMGACCAAAAAGAAGTTCGAAAGCGATTACCCGTCTAAAGAAGAACAATGCGGCGGGAGCCAATGGATTTYCGGCCGAGCTATTCAAATACGGCGGYAAAGAATGGAYAAGGAGCACGCATATGTTTCTTTGTAGAAAAAGGGTTTCCGTCACTTGGGATTGAAGTACGCTCTGAATAATCCTTAAAAATYGAAGAAAATTCGGAAAACTACCGTGGGATAAGCCCTCTCGAAATCGCWAATACGGGTCTATCGAGCAAATTGTAWGAAAGACTAAAGACCACCGTCAACAAACTGATTGGACCTTATCAAGGCTTCAGTAGAGCTGGAAAATCTACAATCTACCAKATTTTCACCATGCACCAGATCTTGGGAAAGACCCGTGAAAGGAAGATCTTCACACCCCACCTTTTCGTCGATTATAAAACCGCCTTCGACAGCACCAAAAAACTGTCTCTCTTACGCTATGTCTGAACTTGGTATCTCCGCAAATCTACTATGGCAGTGTTCGCTGACATTGAGCAACGTCAAAAGCTTCGTCAGGATCAGGAAGGACCTCTGCGAGCCTTTGATACCAAACGAGATTTCAGACAATGATATTCCAATTCATGAAGACAAGACGAAGTATCTACTGTTATTAAACAAACCGCGTAAATAAAATAAGCCATTATTAATACTTACTGGTARGTCATACTTTCAAATGGCGTTGCCATCTTTTCTGAACGAAATTCACTTCATGCAGAGARTCTAAGAACAATAACCAAAAGCAAGGGGATAAGCACTTATATCCAGCAAAATTAATGTATTGCGTATACATTAAATTAATAAATAAATTTCCTATATTTTTCCAGCATTAAGCTACGTCGCTCATCCCACATAATTACGAGCGAATCTATGTGCGCATAAAAGAAAATTACCTTGAAAACATAAACAGTGAAGCACAACACCGCTAACATCAAGTGTTAACACCGGTGCACACACAGCTGATTGCCCGCCAAAAGTACACAGGCACTTATCTTATCTTTAAAAGCAACAAAATTAATTACAGCAGRCAAGCTGGGAAGAGCACGAGCGTAATGGGTGTCGCATTACAGCGTGCAGCTGCTCCCAGCGCCAAATCTACTTAAGGCGACTAATGAAAACCGGGTGAGCACAACGTAGCAGTCCATGGATGGACCGTTGGCATCAACAGCTGCGGCTGCAACAACGCTCTTATATAAACTTTKCTTAAGTGCACCGCAAGTCTTGTTAATAAGTCTAATAATTTCCATCCGGCCGTTGCCATTGCTGACTAGAGAGAATATGTCAATGTGCGTGTGTGTGTGCAGTTACACGATGTTCATATAAACTGSGTGTATTGAGCACTTAAATTGAAATTTAAATTTAATTTTTAGACATCATATTTCCATTAAATATTTATGAAAGTGTCTTTTGAGTGCCTACCGAATATGAAAAGTGAATAAATGTGCTTTGATTTATATAATATATTTTTTAACAAAATGATAAAATACTTACTATAAACGATTTTTCCAGTCCTCGAAACATTTTTCATAAGCACTTTTGGGTTGGCCTTCAACTGCTTCAGTGAATTTTGTTTTATCTSTTCCATTCCGATGATTGTTCACTTGTTTGCATGTCAAACTCACAAATCCATKTATCATTGTCAGTTATAATGCTCTCCATGMATGTAGGATCGGAATTCGCACAATCAAGCATGTCCAAAGAGACCTATATATAGTGCCTTTTTGTTTTGGRAAAAACTAAGCTTTATCGGGGCGAGAACGTATTTCATACTCAAAATCAATCACTGTAAGCCTTTTCCAACATTCTCAACGATTCCACACACGAAATTTCTTTAGAAATACAAAATTTTAAACAAATCCTTTGTTCGATATTTTTATCTATTGTAAACTCTCGCAACACACTGCTAAACCTAAACAAACTGGTTGATAGATCGCGCTCATATTTAACATTTGCAATGACTAAGCATTCATATTTATTCATTACCACTTCAAAATATATAAGTATAACCACGTAGCTTGCCTTTTATATTCCGACAAGAAATAAAAACAAATTTTAGTCATCGAAAATCGTTTTACTGTTCTTCAAGACATTCTCCATTAAGATCTACACACTTTTGTTGCGTTTGAGCCAATTTTCGAAGCATTTTTGACACTCTCTAGTATCTCCGAAACATRCATTCTGAAAGCATCAACCGCCTCTTCAGAGGTCCAAAAAAGTCCTTCAGTACGAAATCAGGACTATACTGTGGATGACCCATCAAACCGATGTTTTGTGTGCTCAAAATGAACATATTTTAAGTTGCTGTAAACAGAAATAGCGAGTAATTAAATGTCTCAAGATTGGTGGTTCAGAGAAAGAGCGCTGGTGGAAAAGTGGGACCTATTTCAGATTGCTTTAGTTCTATTCCCCAGACATACATATATGTATATAGCAAAATTAATCTAATCTAGCCCAACTGACAGTGTGCTCAAAGCTAGTTAAAATGACATCGCTTAATTTCTAAATAAGACTCATATCGATGCCAAGTTCTAGCCGAGTCGTGAGTTCTGTTAAAATAAATTTTGTATACTAAATGTACTCATAAGAAGAACACAATTGCATATAAAAACTGGATAAAGAAAGGGAAACAAAAATCGTCTTCTATTTCACAAACCCATTTTTTGTTAGTTTTCCCTCACGCATGGAGAAACGAAATCTGTTTAAATGTTGTTCGAAGTTTCGTTCCAACAAATCGTTTTCGGTTAAATTATAGCCAAATTAATATTTTAATAGAAAATTCCATGTGAACGAATACTCATGCAGTCAACTGTGAATTGCGAGCACTTTAGTTTACCAAAAATTGTATTATTTATTTTCTTTTTATTGCGCTGCCGAAAAATAAAATTTATAGAGTTGAATTAAACGTAATTGCTTTGCACATACAAAAGTCTTGGACGCAAGCACACATATATAGCTGTATCTCGTTGAATAGTTAATCAAAAGAAATAGACTTTCTCGAATAGAAATAGAGAAATTGTATTTCTAACCAGTATAACTTGATTTATAAGGTMTAAAAAAATTTCGTTAAGCCTTCTAATGCGAAAAATTTTTTAAAATTATTGACCAATTGTATGTACTATATATTTTCATATAAAATATGTAACAACACTTTTCATAAGTTAACAGGCGAGAAAACCCACTCATATTGAAAAAAAAATCTTGAATTCTGGTTATAAAATGCTTATACAAATATAATACTATATATTGGTTAATGAATCTAAGGCAATAAAAACTCAATACCGATTTTTTCGATGATACGTTATTTTGCAATTTAGGTGACAATATGTAGCTACTGAACCAATATCTTCGATTATTTTTCTAAAGTTTTTAAGCCCTAACCTCAGTTTTTTKAACCACTTAACCAAAAGCTTGGGAGGAACAATAGTTAAGCACGTGAGTCTTTGCCGGGATTTAGTTGTATTTTGTTTCTGTTATTTGCGAGCATATCTACCCGTWTCGTTTTCTGCATGGCTTCACAATATATTCAAGTATATTATATAACATATACTTATGTATATATAGTTATCTTTCTGTTTTGAGTTTGCTCGTATTAGAGCGCTTTGTTTTATATTATCTTCAATCGCGTTTGCCACACTTCTGCATCGCACAAAAACTTCCGGCCAGCACTATGTTATGATATAGTAGGTAGAGTTGTTGTTGTTATCATCCTTTACAAACCCATTCTGTGCACATTTGCAACTGCATTTACTCGCTAAAGAGCGTAACAAAGCCAGTTAAAGCAACTAATCGTTACTAATGATTTATAAAAACAAAATACCACAACACAAACAATAACAACATAAAACGAAGCAAGTAAGGAAGCAATAAATTCGGTTGTAACCGAACATTTTATAATCTGGCAACTTGCAAGAATCAAAGCCGAGACAATATCTTCAGGTGAAGTCGAAACTATAAAAAAAAAATGTTTCACGCATTATTCGAAGAAATCGGAAATAGATTACAACCAAATTTGTTATTTATTAATTTATATTTCTTCGCGGCAGTAAAAATTATATTGAGTTATATTTGACATAAGCTGAAACAAAGCGACTAAATTTAATACTTAAGTAATACGGAAAACTTCAACCAGAAGATCGGAATAGGTTAAAARTGGTGATCCACTGCGAGGATCGTTATTTTTTTTAAAGAATTAACACAAAAATTTCAAATTTAATGGGAAACGTCCGCCTGGACTTTAATCTTTGCATATCCTCACAGGAAAAATTCTAACGRTGTGATATCACATGATCTTGGTGGCCAATCGACCGACCCAAAACGTGAATTTACCCATTATTTGATGCGATCCATGGATTAATGCGATGTATAAAAAGTGGCACCGTCKTGTCGAAACCAAATGTTGCYGAGATCACGAGCTTCAACTTCAGGCATCAAATAGTCGGTTACGACGGCGCGATAACGGCCGCCATTAGTGGTTACGTTTTTGATACACAGACGTACTATTGCTAGGAGAGATTTCTCTCCMAATTTGAATTATATATCGTACACACTGACCGTTGTTGAGGCGTTTTTTTCCGATTTCGCCCATCTTCATAATATAGGAATGTCTTGATAGTTTCACCTAACGAATTTGAATTGACGGAGAAGGTTCCAAGGAACCACAGACCGTTGTATGGGGAGTTAGCGCGTTTAGCTCTGAGATGCCGCTCACTATTGCGATTCGTTGTACAAGATAGTAGTTTTATATCACACATTGTCGGGCTTCGCTATGAAWATACTTTAGTTTTCGATTATTAGCGTGGCAGCGTGTGTGCCAAGGAACATTCCATATGTAAAACACACATATCTTCATTTTCACTCAAGTTACAGTTTGCACGAGCAGACGGACGGATAGTCCGACAATCACTCGGATTTTAACTCGTCTCGTCATCCTGATCGTTTCTGTACATGTAACCCTATATCTATCTCGCTTAGTTCTATGTAGATGATATGCACAATCGTTGGTTGAACGAAACTATTATACTCTGTAGTAACATGTTGTAAGGGTATAGATATAACAATRAGTTATGAATAACCATGCATGTGAGAGAGTGAAATCGAGCGCCAAAGCGACCACAATAGCAATGGAGTCGTGATACGGCAATCGGTATTGTTGTGGGCTTATTAAATTTTTTACGAGTTGCAAGCAACGYTTTTCCATAGCATAATGTTTTTTCTATATGAAATTGGATTTTTWMMARKTTTTTTTTTTTACTAAGTGATATGTGCGGTATTACGAGCCCTTATCGCCATGTCGTTACAAATGTGTATTATTATTAAAGAYTAAGTCTTCACCACATAAAATAAAACTTAGAGGAGTGTGTTAGAAACAACAATTGACAGACGAAAGAAAAATACTTGAGTATTTTGGCGTAGTTTTCCATACAATTGTTACAGTAGATCGGGCAGTTATGTAAATGTCGAAGACCTCATAAAGTATATATATGGTATATACATGATCAACGTCCACTATATATACATGGCCTAGTTACTGAGTTTTTGAGCTATAGATCTGAAATTTCCCACACGTCTTTTTTCTTCCAAGAAACTGGACATTTGTAGGAATCACCGATGTCGATTCCCCTTGGCATATAGTTGCAATGCAAACTGACCGATCAACATCAATATTTTAAAAGCAAAACTTTCCTATTTTACTAGATTAACCCAAATACTCGAAATTTGTCTTTGTTCAGGAAATCTTTACAATTTTCTAACATGTTTAGATCGCATCACTGAGAGACATAGCTATAAGAAAAGCATTTTKTAAGRGTATTATAGCTTCKTTGCTACATAATTTAAYGTTTTTAATCATTGTTATATCACTTGTGGCTGGTATTGATCTCTTTCCAAACGAGGGGATCCTTAACTATAGTTGGGGTCTCAGATATTAGTATATACCATCAGAGTCAGAGAGGGCCGATCCGGCAACCGTCTCGCATAAAAATKACTTTTAACTATTGGACATATTCGMCATGGACTCGATACTGCTTTTCGAATATAGACGTCGACCTTTCAGTGAATCACATAGAATTCAAGAGATGTCTGTAGGTCAATATCACAATAAACTGTTAAATGAATGTAAGGACGTTTGAAACTCTTTCCAACTTATACTCCAAGGCTTTGAAGCTCTAATAAAAGCAAAAAATTGGTATGTATGTTTGTATACAAGTACACAAGGGCCTTTGCGTGCGGCTGTGTATGGGCGTAACTGTCAATGAGCGAACATTGACTTAGGGCATCTTTTACAATTCACTGCGTTTTCAAGTGATTTTCTCCGCCATTGTACCGAACTGTTGAGACGGAATGGAGCGCACAAAATTCCGCCAGGCAAAAGGATATTGGATATTGTCAAGTACGCAATGGCTTTCCAAACGACGAGACAAGAGTGCAAGCAAAAAAAAGAGCAATCCACAACATATACTGAAATGTGTAATTGTATGTGTGTGTGTGTGTGTGTGTGTGTGTGTGCCCATATTGAATTCCGAAAGGTTGGGCATTGTTTAAGCGACATGATAAGCCAGCACAGTTTGTCAACGCACGCCAGGACGCACAGGCGTATCCTTTGCAGATATGATGCACTCAGTGGCAGGGAAAGAGCAAGAAGCCAAATTGTGTTACTTGAGGTCACGAAAGATGCGAATCATATTTATATAAAAAACAGAATGCCTTATATCGGCAGACTGTCTGTGGGGTGAATATGAACGTGCGTATGCGCTAGCGAAGGTAGTTAGGAAGTTATGTTGCTTTCCTGTTGAAATATATAGGTTAGTTTGGTTTGTCAGAGATTTTTGTTATATAAATGTATCATRAAATTTTTCCACTACTACGCTAGTTTGTAGTTTCTTATAGAGCAAATCTTAAAGTAATAACGCACCTTCGAGACATTTGTAGGCAATATAAAACTCACAATATCCCCACGAATAGTAATAGTTGGTGACTCTCCAACTTCCCCATATGATTTCTTGCACTTTCAGGCACAAGAGAACTTTAACAAATCTTAAAGCTAACGATATCTTTTGTTTAGTCCAATTTTTCGGCATAACTTCGAAATTTCGGAGAAATCCATTCTTTCGATGATCAACATATATATGACAACAATTGAGACTTGTTTACTTGAATGGAATTCAGCAATGGAATTCTCCAAGATGAGCTAAGTTATGTAAGTTGCCTGAAGTAATTTGCGAGTATTTGGCCACTCACAATCTTGCGTTTAAAATTAGATTAGGTTGGGTCATATAATATATATCACAATGATGCACTATTGTTCGTTTCTTTCCATTTAAAGCAATTCGGCATAGAAAGAGGGAAGCAGGAACCATACTTTTCATTCAGTTGAACTATATTAAATATAGCTAAGCCTTTCACGATGCTATCAAGGTTTAGAGGTACAAAATTTCTCCGGATTTACGGCTATCGAAGCCGGCGTTTAACTGACCAAAGTAACAACTATAAACGGGAGTAAGAAAAATTTTTAGACATAAAAATTTTATCTTTAACTTCGACAGAAGATCCTCTCAGCTGAATTCTGTAGCTCTTTACCGAAGCGTCTAAGTTTTGTGCATTACAAGGTGATAGAAATTCCCTCTGGAGGTTGCGAGAATTTCGAGGCGTAGAAGTTACACAATAACGGAAAGAGGACACCATTTCGTGGAACACCTTGTTTAATTCTTCTCAATTTTGAGTTTTATCTCGAAATAGTGCGGATAATTAACGACCGCTCAGGTACTTCATTGTCGACCTTTTCAGTCCTGAAAAGAGCGTAGTTTTTTCCATGTTTTCAAGTAGCGTTGTGAGATTGACTGTGTCAAAAGCTTTCGAMAAATCCAACGCTACGTGGATCGTTCTCTCGCAGGGTGGTTTCTGGTTAAGGCCACGAACTATCTGAATGACATAGAGGCAAGTTTTTGAAAAGCGTTGCCATATTCAGTATACCTATTGTAACGTCCAACTCATTCTGACAAAAGAACAGCCTAATATACTATACATATAATCAATATCACATATATTATTATAATATCACAGAATTTAAGGAAAAKACTGCAGTTAGTAATGAAGTGTAGTTTAGTTAGCCTGAAGAACTCGAAAGATCACATTTGATTAAACCTTTGCCAAAAGCTATCGGTGGTCTTGCAACTTCATTCTGAGGAAAAGACGAAAGATTCATACCGATAAAACTACCCTCGTACCGTTAGTGTGTACCGTTATAATCGTACACCGAAGCTGAGCAGCCGGTGAGGCTTTTTTTACACCATTTTCTATATYTTACTGCATTGAACTTAATATTTGCTACTGCTATATATCCACTTCTTCCACACGCTCCCCACTCATTTTTACTTATATCGAAGGAATTTCATTTTAAATTTAATTTATATGCAAATGTATACAGAGCACGCCATTACAATGAGCCACAATCAGCTGGAGCACGCCTGTTCCCAGTTGACCCTTACAAGCCCAACTTGGCTCGTGAAGAACCTGCACACAAATCACATACACAGTCAATATATAGCGTACTCATATACAGATCCATTTATCCACCTCAGCTGAGCACCTTTTTATCGATTTAATGCGATGCAGGAAATGCAAAAGTAAATTACCGTTAGTGCGGAAAACTGACTGCGGGCAATARATGGCCAGTAGGTCGCCGCCGACAATGAGATACGGAGCGAGTACGACAGGATGCAGCAGGCACAACGTGAATGTGAGAGAATCGCATGTGGCCACAAACGAGAAGCAGAGCAAGCAAGTTTAAGAATAACATTTAATTACTGTTGGTAAAAGATGCAGTGAACGCCGCTGAAAGACGACCAACCATAGACACACAACCCGTAATTCAATTAAATGTAATGAGGCAGTGAGCGAGCGAAGGAAGTGGCGTGTAAGAGAGCACCCAAGCAGAAGATACAACACCACATTGAGTCAGTTAGCAGATGGCATGCCAACGATTGAGTCAACACTTTTATCAACTTTAGGGTGTGGTAAAATGTATTGAAATATTTTTTTTTATTAACTACTTCGGAAAATTATTATCATTCGTAAACTATTAGAATTTGCTACCTACTAACCTCGCGCAATCTAAATTTACTTCGTTTTTTTCTTCGCGAACCAAATTCGAGCCGGGAGGCTTATTTAGGCAAAYGAAATAAATCAAAATTATAAAGGTTTGAGTTCGATGAAAACATTTATTGGCTAATGTGCAGGCAAATTAAGTTTTTCCTTTATCTCTGGATTATAAAAGTAACCAGTCTCCTGAGTTGARTACTTTGTTTTACCTGGAGTAAGCCAGTGTCAGTCTGTCCCCATATTTTCTTCTATGCTGTGAAGAGAGTATCTAGTGCTATCGAATGAAAGATATTTAAAACAATAAGTCTGTATTAAATATGATAGGAATAACCGAGACCTATAAATGCAGAGATGTCGATTTTTAAAAATCGATGACTAGGTTATATATATATACAAAGGTTGAAATCGGATCCTTCAACATTTTTTGAGAAAAGTCTGTACCAAAATAAGTTCCAATGCGATTATATTCAWAAAATGTTAAAGGTTCCGATTTCAGTCTTTGTGTGACAGTTCCAAAATGAACATAGATTTTGAAAATCAACTAGAATGGCAATAATATTTTCGCCAAAAGAGAATAGTTTTCAAATAATATTCTATGGTGTTGTTAAAAGAAAGTCTCACTCTAGGCAATTTAAATATTTCCTTCCACATGACAATGATTCAACTTAATTTAATATAAAATATTTATTTATTTTGTGTTTACTAAAGAATATAAGTATACGAACTTGAACTTACCACATGAAATGGTTCTTTTAAAACCCCGAAAAAAATGGAGTTAAAAATTGTGGTTCAAAATATCACAGGAATGATTAATGTTTAAGTCTCTCTGCAAATCCAATTCCATATAGACTGCATGTCTTATTAACATCAGCCTTGATTTTTTTTTTTTTTTTTTTGCCTGACCCACAGAAAGAGTAGCTCACTTAAAATGGGGGAATCTTTTTTACCGATCCGTTTAAATCACCAGAATTCATGAGAGAGACATATATATGTATAGTACCTTCCGATGAACAATTTTTCCACTTTATCCATAATATATAGCCGGAATGTCCTCACAGCAGCTTTATTATTATTCAAGCTCCTTACGTACAAATCTCCTAACCCAATCATAATTTTAGTATACTAATTACGACTAAACGACTACGCTGRGATTTCAGACCGCAATATTCTGAAAAACTATTTTCGACGAAACAGATTCAATTTTTCGAAAATTTCAGAAATTGACTAACAAATAATGTCAATAGTTGGTACTTATTATCTACTCTCAAGGAAACAGGTTATCTATTTTTTGTTTGAGACTCTGAATCGAAAGGACTTTTTCTTCAACTCCTCTCACGTTTAGGCAGCAACTGTGTAAAGGAAGAACCGCAAAAACTCTCCAACAAGCATAAAAGGAAGTAGATATGAAATTTAATTCTCCCAATTTAAATTTTGCATTTTCCCTCAAAAATCCGCTTGCTTTCTTTTTTATGGATGTGCGTTTATGATACTTTTCGTATTTGTACGCAAATGTAATTGAAATTCTAATAAATTGAAATATTTACGAGCTCCGCTATGGCAAATCAAATAAACAGCGACACCAACTGCAAACAATCGCGCGCCGAGAGATGTCAACCGACGCGGCAAATGCGGAAAAGGATACGCCTTGCTGCCTCAACGCAAACGCTTACTCTCGCTTGGCATCCTCAGCCCCACATAAATATATATTTACATGCATAAATATCAAACTCACATAATATACACAAGCGTATGCAGCAGTGTTGCTACCCGAGTGCCTGCTGTGTTTGCCGCAATGTTTATCCGCTTCACGCAAAACACAAATATGCTCATCGCTGACAAATTGCATTAGTGATATCAACTTTAAGGTTATGTGCGAGATTTAACAAAATAATTTGAGTGATAAAAAATAACTTGAGTGATAAAAAAAATGCGCGCTTTTGAATAGCGATTTATTAGGGCCGACTTTTAACAAGATTTATGGTTTTAAAGTCTTGACACATGTTAAATAAGCTTGTGGGTTGGACTTAGACCACATTAAATCCTATTGTGACGCTGTCTAATATGCTTTACAATTTTAGCAGTGTAACAAACAAGATTAAAAAAAAAAAAACTTGAACGTTGACCTCTCAAAAGTTTCATATTTAATCATTAAAATAAAAAACCCCGGCTGGTAACTTCGAGTTCCAGCCTTCAATTTACAAACGACCTCAGATAAGTCTTGTAAATTGTTTAAATAACATTATCAGAAATTAGATAGATTCCTTACTTTTCAAAGGTACCGTAATATCAAGACTTCCATATATAATCCTTTTTTGAATCGAGCGTAATATAGTTTTTTCTCTAGATCCTCGAAATAGCATATCATACGAGTTTTTCTCCAGCATGTCAAAATACATCCGTACGTTAACACTAGTGTTCTTGTCCAGTAAAATATTTTAAGCTATTTGCATGTAAGACCTGATAGAAAAAATTTCATAAAGACATAACTTTCTGAGAGGTCTCAATATCATTGCTAAGGTATAACTATGTACTTCATATTATTTCAAAACATGACCACAGAATTCCAAATCGTATGTCTCACAAACCCCAGAGGTATGCCGTACTAACATTCTATTCACTTTGTTCAATATTCATGATCTAAAATCTCATAAAAAACCTTTGTCTCTGTCATCACCAATCGAGAAAAGAAAAATCTTTTAGAAAGATATTTCTTTCATATATTCAAGGGTTAATATCTCTAAAAAGAACATCTCATCTCATTATTATTGCAATGAGAGCGGATGGAAGTTCTATTGTCCTCGTGTGGTACACTTAAGTCTCAGTGATCACAGGCGAATAACTAGTACTTATGCGACCACAAAGTAGTTCTGATCCAATGAGAAGAAGCCCCAGTAAAGTACGTCTCTATCCAATTATAAATTGTGTGCCTGAACTTAACCAACCTGAAGGTCCTCAGTAAATCAAAGTGAAAATCTCAAAATTTTCTTAGTCTGAAGCACGAAGATAGCACGGCAGCCGGGCTGTAATGCGAAACACATAATCAAGTCTAAAAATTTGATTGCAATATCCACTCACAAAGAGTTAAAGTGGAAAATAAATTATAAAACGACCCATTTAAGCATAAACCGCGAGCAAATGAAAATTCAAAAGTAAGTATAAACATAAAAACTCCGCAGTAAGACAATATATGGTCGTAAAAGAGAGGGATTGAAAGGCAGGAGGGTAAGCAACAACGCATGTAAGTTGTAGGAAGCCATGGGAAAAAATCGCTTTGAATATACTCTGCTCGTATAAGAAAACGCATGTCAGCAATTTTCGGACACGTTTGGAACGCAGCCAAATGTCATGGATGAGGCCAAAGGCAAACTGTAACCCGCAAATTTTCATATATGGTAGGTCACATATGAATGCATGTGTGCGAGAGTACAAGTGTCAATGCTGCTTTTACTCACTTAAATCCTAATTTGAAAGATGTGCTAGACAGACAGGCGTAGGTTGGGGGAAAGAACGGGTAACAACAAAGGCGAAAGACATGTAGTCTCGAAAACGCAATTCCCCAAATGAGCTGCAACATGCATACTTATATACATACATAATACTATGTATGTTTAGTGGAAAGTTTAGTTCATATATGTATGTATGTAGACTGTACCGCTAGGAATATTCTAACAACTCTTGAGAGTTTCTTCACACTTAGTTCAAAAAGGGAGTTTTAGTYCTTAAAGATCATATATATTTTATTGAACATCTGTTCTCCGATCAAAATCTGTYACCACTCAGTTATCTCTTTAGAATTGAAAGTTTAAAACCAATTAAACACGCAACTCATTTCTTTCTCCCTCTTTGCTATCACACTCTAATTTTTATACTCTCGCAACAAAGTTGCTAAAGAGAGTATTATAGTTTTGTTCACATAACGGTTGTTTGTAAGTCCTAAAACTAAAAGAGTCAGATATARRGTTRTATATACCAAAGTGATCAGGGTGACGAGWAGAGTTGAAATCCGGATGTCGGTCTGTCCGTCCGTCCGTCCGTCCGTCCGTGCAAGCTGTAACTTGAGTAAAAATTGAGATATCATGATGAAACTTGGTACACGTATTTCTTGGCTCCATAAGAAGGCTAAGTTCGAAGACGGGCAAAATCGGCCTACTGCCACGCCCACAAAATGGCGGAAACCGAAAACCTATAAAATGTCATAACTAAGCCGTAAATAAAGATATTAAAATGAAATTTGGCACAAAGGATCGCACTAGGGWGGGGCATATTTGGACGTAATTTYTTTGGAAAAGTGGGSGTGGCCCCGGCCCCTACTAACTTTTTTGTACATATCTCGAAAACTACTATAGCTATGTCAACCAAACTGTATAGAGTCGTTTCTTTTAGGCATTTCCATATACAGTTCAAAAACGGAAAAAATCGGATAATAACCACGCCCACCTCCCATACAAAGGTTATGTTGAAAATCACTAAAAGTGCGTTAACCGACTAACATAAAACGTCAGAAACACTAAATTTTACGGAAGAAATGTCAGAAGGAAGCTGCACCCAGGCTTTTTTTGAAAATTGAAAATGGGCGTGGCGWCGCCCACTTATGGACCAAAAACCATATCTCAGGAAGTACTCCACCGATATCAATGAAATTCRGTACATAATATTTTCTTAACACCCTGATGACATGTACGAAATATGGGTGAAATCGGTTCACAACCACGCCTTCTTACAATATAACGCTATTTTGAATTCCATCTGATGCCTTCTCTGTATAATATATCCATTAGGAACCAATGATGATAGCGGAATAAAACTTTTCACAAATACGGTATTTACGAGACTATAAAATGTTCGGTGACACCCGAACTTAGCCCTTCCTTACTTGTTGTTGATATAATCATTAATCAAGTAAAATATTTCTTCGGACAAAAAAAGAACAAAACCTCTTCATAAATAGTATTATCATAATCATTATCGAATATTGGCAAATCTTCAAAGCATTTCTCTTTATTCATYCTCGTATAAATTCAGTMGTTATACATATATTTCTGTCTTTGAACGTGTTCATTTCTGCTAAATAGCAGCGAGAATGGWGAATTCCGTGCTACAATTCCATAAGCTCTGTTAGCCGTCCAATCGAATGTCATACAGAATTCAATTTGCACCTTCTCTATATCTTTAAGTTCTCTGGCTGAGCTTTCGCTTCGCTCTTTTGTTTCAACTTCAGGTCAGTCATCAGCGGTAAGTGGCACGTGCGGCCGATCTCCGCTTACGAATATTGCGATGTATCGATCGATCGATAGTAGGTGTTATTTTAAAAACAAGGTGGGAATGTTGCGGCCCGGTTTTTATTTTGATGGCCCGGTACTGGGCCACGACCCGGCATTTGGGAAACGCTGCTATAGAATATTTGATATCTATGGTCTTGTTCATGGAAATCAAACTTAGACATTAGAATAAAGAAAATATTAACAGCACACAATCTTGGTGGCCAATCGACCGGCTCAAAACATGAAATTATGTGCCGGGTATGATGGCGCGATAACAGCCGTCATTAGTGAACAAAATTTAGCTCGACAACATCGGACCATCTTGGAACATTTCAAGAGCCTATAGAGCGAAGCAACGTAAAATGCACCAAGTCGTTCCATACGTCAGTCCGAATTGCTGCGAACGGCTCCGAATCGACTCTCCATGGTCTCTGTGTACACTCTCCTCTACGGATGCTATATTTTCTTGACTACGTGCTGACCGTGGTCTATTCGATCGAATATTATCCAATAATGCTCACCCGTTATAAATGCGTCTGTATCGAAGGAAGGTTCGTCGATGTGTCATTGCTCATGTAGATGTTCCCCATATGAACTGCCGCAACAGCTGAGAAATGTGATATTTTTGCGCCAGCAAGCCTCGCCTAGGCCGACTCASAGCATGCCTGCGCATAAATGCGAACTTGTTTTTCGTTTACGTTAACAGCGTGTTTTCAGCGCTGGGGTTAGGTGTTTTTCAAGTGGAAATGTATGTTTATATGTAAATACCTTACATACAAGGTGCTTCTCTTTGCATTACTACATATATTTGAGARAATGCGTGGCTTAATGAGACAATATGGAAGTATTCAGATCATCAACCCACGTATAGTAACACATACATACATATATCTGTGTGCACATACATATGTGTATGTGTATGTTTTTACATTCCTGCAAATGATATTTTATGCTCTTCTATTGAATCAGCAATTTTCTTTAGGCTACATTTCTTCGAAGCTGATGGTTTTTATTCCCTTACTATATACTCACATACATACATATATACACACACACATACACATATACTCATATGTATTTTATATTGAATTCCATGTCATAAATGYTTGAGATCGCATAGAAACAAATGTTTGTCATTTGCGTTTAGCCAGTCAATTTCTTGGCTCACTGGCCATAAATGGGCTTACCAATAAATGTGCCGTTAAGCGCTGAAATTGCGCAATAACACAAATAACGGGCGCACGAGAATTGAATATATTGACAGCGGCAGCCATGTTATGAATGGCTGGAAATTGAAATCAATACATTTTATGGAGATGTGTGTGTCGTGCCAAAAGACAGGATTTGCAGACATTAAAATATTACTAAGCGATRTACATACGAGTATGATAATAATCGCGAATAGGCGGGTTTATATGCTTTTAACAAGCAATTATGGTAATTAAATGCTGACTGCTGTGGTCAATATCGTTCAAATGAATTATAATTGCAGCTGTAACAATTATTTACGGAAAAACTACTGCACTCGTGCWGTCGTTACGCAGATATACAGAGCCTTCTTCGTAAGTTGCGCTTCTTAAAAACAGTTCTTAACTTAGAAATACCGTATTTCCGGTTATTTGTTGCGTGGCGATACAGAGACATTAACATTTCGTACAGCRGCGGCACCTATCGGACATAATGCTATCAGATCTTTCAAGTTAAAACCAACAATCGRCAAGACAAAAATCGACAAGTCATAATCATTAAACTATTTTTAGATAATTGCTGTACCTGTCGTATCCAAAAAACTATCTATTGTTGTATTAGGTAATATGCCATTCACAACTGCGCCATCTACCCGATACAAAAATTKCCTATCATTAAAATTCTTTTCAATATTAGTCAATCAACTTAGTTCGATATAGATTTTGAAATCTATATACCTTAACTTAACCAATTTTAAAGAACGAAAATTTTTAAACGGTTGGCAACTTCGCTATATCTTATGTWTTTATATTTTTATTTCAAATTTTTTAGTGTAATATACAGGTGTAATAAATAATTTTTATCAAATGTAGCAACTTTTCATCATTACAATTTAAACAGGTGGCAACCCTGCTCAAAAAATATTTTAAACAAAAAATGTATCCTCTACAAATATTTTTTACTTAAATTTTTTTGGATTAATATAATAATAAATATTTTTTATAAAATTCAGCAGCTTTTTAAAATTACAGTTGAAACAGGTGGCAACCCTGTTTAAAAATATTTTGAACACAAAATTTAAATGCGTCTCCAGTTTCTAAAACTTATTAATTTTATTATTATTTCAATTAAAAAGATTTCAAACATATGGCCACATTCTAAGCTTTTCTGCACAATTCTTTTAAACTGACCTATTATATATAATAATTTGATATTTATATAATCCTTAAACATGCCTTCCGTTTAATAATTGTAATTGATAATACAATTTTTATAACGTCTACTTTATCAGTTTTAATGATTTAAACTTATAAAAAAGTGGCAACACCGCTATATCCTTTCTAAATATTTTTAGCTTAAAATTTATTTTRATTTAATATCCATATTACATTAAAWCATTTGTTTTAGCAGYTTTACTGAGTCCCGATTTAAACGGGTGGCAACCCTGTCAAAACATAWTTCAAATAGAAAGTTTTCTTATGCATATCAGTCAAATTTTCAAAATTTCCTTATTCTATAATTTTTGAATTTTCCATCAGATGGCAACCTTATACATTTTTTTAACCATTTTTTTAAACTAACCTGTTTTGTATTTTGATTTCTACATCGTAACAAAAATTATATGCTATTTCATTACATTACAATTGATAAGCATGTGTATGTGGGCCATCCACTGCGTATGAGCAACATTTCATACTTCATACTATCAAATTAGAATTGTAATGCTATAACTTATGCACTTAAATATATTCCATAACGCGCTTCTCTATTTATTTACTACAAGACTTCTTCCATTTTCGTTKCAGCAATTCTTCTACCACGACTTTCCGAAGACACATCAGACCACTACGCGCAGAAAGATCTACAAGAGCTGTCTGGTGTGCGACACTTGCATACGCGAGCTGATGGTAATCGACGTTCCACCCCAGGTGAGCAGTCATGAAATGCTGAAATGCGCGCACAAGTTCCTTGCGATTGTGCAGCAGAAATTCAAGAATCCGTTTGCAAACACGGAAAAATCGAAAAAAAGCTGAAAGTGAATTTCTRTAAATTGAAAAATAAGCTAACGTGCGCGGCAACAGTTGCAGCTGCATTGACAGCTAACAACGCCAACAGCTGGCAGGTGTCGTTTCGGTGTCTRTATGCTCGGCGGCCATGGCTCTGTATGCCGCTCCCTYCATTAGTAATATCATATGAATAAATTATCACTTTATTGATATTGCATTTCCCAGACGGTGAACAGAACGCTTCGCTATTTTTTCGTTCTCGTTTTTAATTTTTATTTCCTTTCGGTGCAGGTAACATGCTTGCTGGCGCTTCTGCGTTTATGGTCTTATTGAAAATCGCATTAAATTCGTTGTACATCGAGCAGGTGTATGTAGCTAATCAATTTTAATGGTGTCTTCTTAAATTTTATAACTGCAATTTTATTCACAACGGAGGAGAGTTGCAATAAAATTKATATTCACATGATATTTTGAAGTATCTGTATGCATTTTAATTTCAATATTTTTATTATTATTTTRTTTACAATATTTTTACTTATATGTGTTTCATGTAAAGTTTTCGGGCTCTTAACTTATCATATTTTTTTATTATATTACACATTAAAATTTTAAAAAATGCCTGCCTCTCATATTAGCATTTTATCTCTTTCCCAATCATCGACGAAAGTAGAATAAAGGATAAAGATCTTAATTTCAAYATAGAGGTTAGCATTATGCGACAAACTTAATTAAAATCGGTAAGGGACCCTGTTAATATTTTTACCATACTCTTTACAATAAAGTTGWATTGAAAGAATTTATTCGTACAAGAAAACCTTGATAAATGGGCAAAAGTACACTGGAAAATATAAAAATATCAATGAAAGCAGAACCCATAAAAATCCAATTTTTTTTTTTTTTTAGAAGAAATCACAGTTTGTCCGAGTCCACATTTTTACCACATATTCACCCCAGAAAATAATATATTCAATACAAAAGTTTTTGAAATAGGTGGCCTTTAACCAAAATAAAGGGTCTGCCAACAAGAACAACCGAATGTTAGAATTAAATAAAACACACAAATATGCCATTTATGACTTGAACAAAATTCCTGGAAAAAGTMTCGGTTAAAACCGTGTTATAACGCTCGCTATTGATGTTAACAGATTTTTCTGGCTCATTTCCAAAGAAAWAATAACTGATAATGGAATGGGGGTTTCTAACTCCCCCCCAATGGCGACAATTTTGTTTGCTAACCAAAGCATTAAGTGAGAAATGGGCCTCATCTAAGTAGATGTTTTTTCGATGAAAACTGTCGTTGGTTTCCATCATTTCACATGCCAAATCGGCAAAGGCATGGCACTTAAAATGGTCTGCCGTATTCAGTACATGTGCAAGCACAACTTTATACGGTTGCTGATCCATAAGCAAACGCAATATTCGCCATATTGTCAACAGAGAGAGACCCAACTGTGCGAACGACATTAAAGCGATATAAAGTTGGAAGTGGGAACTAAATCTTTAGATAGGTTATCAAAAAAATTATGCAGAAAATACTTGGAATCAAGAGGAGTGCATTCAAGTAAAGCAAAAATCATTGTGCTATTATCTCGTTACATGTTATACACATTTACTTTAACAACAYCCTTAATTAGCCTTGTTAGTATTCATATTGCTTTCAGGCATTATGTGCACAACCATATTAGCAAAACTCAATTGTGATGGCACAGCAAATTAAAATGCAATAGTAAATTTGTAAAAATGCATTCTTAATATTTTAGACTATTTCTCCCATCGGATTGGAGGCATATGTGTGAATTTAATAGTGATCCAACACAGTCTTTTCACACTGATTCTACAATTTCGCAGTATCCGAAACAAAATYTTCGCTATTTTATTGACTGAACAATGCTTTCAGAAGCCTATCGTGAACTTTAAGCCAAAAAGTTGATATTTTGAAAACTCTCACAGACTCGTCTAACCCCTTCAAGYTTGACATGCTATTAACTAGTCCAACTCAAATCTCAGACGAAGCATAATTTGCATTGACTGAASATTTTATTAGCTCATCAACCGCAATATTTAAATATTTTCCTATCCACACCAACAACATCAAAGCACTTTGGGTGTGACTGGAATGTGCGCTWAACGAATTAATGTTGCCCATACGCACCGTCACACCACACAAACATCAAGTCCAATTTACAAGTCGTCATATAAGCCGGCTCTGCATTGCCAACACATTTTTGCCTTGCTTTGCCGAACCATAAAACAATATTTAGCTCAGCTGTCTATTACCAGCGATGAATCCTTGGTGTGGGCCAAGGATACGTATGACCAAAAGTTCAATGTCATGTATATATCCTAATGCGCRCCACCAGCTGTTGCTATTCCCTTTCCACAAATGCAGTACACGTCATACATACATACTCGTACATGGTCTTATATTTATATAAACGAATAAATTTCGCGCCTTCGTCAWTGGTTAGATGTCTTAGCGTTTACATGCCGTTTCCAGTCCCGCTGCGGTAATATTCTAATAACCATTATTTACGCCGAAGGATATCTACGTTTATTACTCGTTGCAGCCTTCAGMCACGCTAGGTGGTCGCATAAAAGCTGTTTTTTCTGTTCATTTTCACCGTTAGCATATAACTCCAACGGCTTATCCCCACCACGATTAATATTGSCAAGGCAAATCTGGAGCAAAGTAGAATTGAAATTTTCATTTCCGCTCTAAAATATTTRCGCAGATTTGCAGATTTTCAAGATTTAGAACAACAAATTTTAATATCGCCATTTTTTATGTCTGCACACGCATACACTCATACCTACAACTAAAATGTGCTAGAGAATCTGTGTGGCGAACAGTTGGTTTGATTTCAATTTCACCGAATTTATTCACTGCATATTTCAACMGTTTCATTTCTTAGCGCTTATCCCTCTGATCCACATCCACCAGCGCAATTTAGTGTGTCTCAACGGAATTGCTCATTGGCAATTCATATTGATTCCGTCGAATTTATGTCTCTCGCGGAGTGTAAAGTTTAAAGTTTCCCACACAACTGRCTCTTATGAGGCTGTGTGTATATGTAGAAAGGTTTATGCTCACACTGATACRCATATATTTATCCACCCAAAGTTAAATATAGTATGCGAAACCTTGCTTTATCTTTTATGCATGTAACTTTCCGCAATACAAACCCTCATATTAATACCCTTTAAGGAAATGAATTATTGAAGCATAAATATTAGAAAACGGGGCACGCTCTTTGCAACAAGATGTTCCTCTGAATAAAACATTGTTGATTAAGAAAGAAAGAAATGAACTTACAAAGTTGATTTTAGAGTTATAGAATTTTCTAGAGGAATAGCAACCAAATCAGCTGTCAAAGTAGTTGTCAAARTAAAAAGCTTGACATTTATATTCAGTAAGCTCTGACTTTGTGGAAAAGAGGAATTACTAAAAATCTTATGAGGCACATTTCAGAAATAACAGACACCTAAATAAGGTAAATTGTGATATTTAGAATGTGAACAGTTCTGAGAAGACTCTACGTTATCTTGCATTCAAAAAAAGTTACTGTCTAGGATGGTTCAGTTGCAAATATTTGTCCATACTTCTTTAAAAAATTAAAATGAAGTCAGTATTGCTGCTAACAATCGTCGCTACACACACACATAACCGGTTCCCCAGTGCAATCTCATTGGCCTACGCGCTATGTCCAAAAATGATCGAGTGAATGMTTTATGTTGATGAACCAGCAGTAACTGACCATTTATAAATCTAAGCACGATTAAAATGCCACGCCGGTTACACTAAAAAATTATGAACTATACCGAGATTATTAGACACAATATATTAACATGAAGTGTTACTATTTTTACCCACAGTTCTGATTTCGATGGGTTATATCTTTGAAAAAACCAAAAAACTTTTGAAGCAACATCTCGAATAGTTTTTGAATTACAGCCTTGTAAAGTGCAGCCGTTAAGTACAATGAGATAATCAGTTTATCTTTAATCAATGAAGGAAAAATAACTCATTTTTTCTTAAAAATTTTACTATGAGTTCTTAAAATACGCATAGATAAATATTCCCTTAAAGGTTAAAAACAAATTGACAGTAGTGTTTTTTTTTTTGTTCTGTTCTGCAATGATACTAGATGTGCCCCTAAATTCTTTCTTTCCAGTTTCAAGAATCTTCAACATTTTTCTAAACATATATAATTATATATTGTATGCTCTGGCTCACTGAACAAGTTGGCGGCCACAATAATATTGCAGCAATTTATTAACGAGTTCGTCCATCATTATTATCATCTCGAGAGACTTTATAGTTGTTTGTGTACTCGTTATTGATGATTCGTTGAATATCCATTAATAAAAATCGCAATTATTGACTCATCCGAAAGAACAACAACAAGACAAATGCGGCAAAAGTCGTTAACCTAAGAGAAGGCAAGCAAATGTGAAGTTATTCCTTGGGTACCATATGTGCATAGGCCACAATCCCGGTTGGAAATCGATACCAGCAAATAATTAGTTTGCTCTTAAACTATTTCCAAGGGGTTCTTTCGGAGGAAAAATTGCGTAAGAAAATTAGAGTTTAATAAGATGGTTAGTGGGGTATGTTGCGCATCATCGCAAGTAAGAGGTTAACTTGATATGAAATACCTTTTTATAATAGCCCTGACAGACGACAGCGCTAATATGCATTAGCAAATTTTATCAGGCAACACTGCTCAAAWATGGTCGATTTTTGATCTTGTTTGACAGATGTCGCTTGAAGTCTACTGCCTCCTTTGTTGTTTTGTCACGTTTACAGCATCAGAGGTAAACAGTTTTATATTACTAATAAAATTATGTGCAAGTATATTAACAAAAACAAATTTTAATATTTTTAGATGGCAGAAAATAAATATCGCACAGTTTGCTATCCATTTTTACAATATTCTTAACACACACTTTTTTCGCATTACAATTTTTAATTTCACTCTATTATCTTTGAACGTAGTTAATAATAAACTTTTTTTTCGTTACATTTATATTGATTTTCCAATACCAAAATTTCTATTAATAATTTCTCTTATTCGTTTTTAAGTCACTTTTTTTTTTTTTAAGTGAATAAGCAAATTTCACTATCAGCTGTCTAAATGCACAAGTCTGCCGCCTGTCACCATACAATTTCAATGCGCGTTAGCGTAGCTTAAGGCAACAAAACATCGGTACGTCAGAAAGTATTGTTTGGGATACTACTCCAGCGATCAAAAAAAGTATTCGACATGTAACGACTTCTCCGAATAATGATGCATAAAAAAAATATTACTAACAAAAACAAACAACTTTTGAATGATTTGGTACAAATATGATTTCAGCTTCCATTGTGGAATTTATTCCAACCATGACTACAAACTAAACCAGAAAGTTAATATTATTAATATTCAAAAGCAGTTAAGTAAGCAAAATAAGTATTCGACATTTAAAAAAAATACAATGAAAACGTAATAATAATGAAAAATTAATATTTTGTTGTTTTTCCTCTGCGACGAATAATTTCCCTCAAACGTTTTGGCATCGATTTCAATAAATTTTTGGTTACCTCTATATCGATTTTAAGCCATTCCTSTTTCAGGACCTTCTCCGTTTGATTTTTGTTGGTAAAGTGATGCTCTCTCAATTTTGGGGTTTTTCTTAACTTCGCGAACCAACCATCGCTCCGCTGTTTCAGTCATTTTCTTTGGTCGACCCGATGTTGGTTTATTATCAACCGATTTGCTTTCTTTAAATTTTTTTATTATATAATGAACACTTGTTCTAGGCCTATTTATTATAGATGATGTGTCATTTTCAGAAAATCCGTTTTGAAAGTGAGTAATAATTAAATTTTTAATTTCAACTGACAACTGTGCTCGTTTACGCCCCATTTTGCCAAAAGTTTAAATAAAACTACGTTCATTGTACACACAAATAGTCAATATATTTCAATTAAGAAAATTTGCTGTTCCACATAACGGTACTTTCGCGTTTTCCTATTAAAAATCAGCAAAGCCATCTGTGTCGAATACTTATTTTGCTTGCTTAATTACTTTTAAATATTAATACCGTTAATTTTCTGATTAAGTTTGTTTTTGTAGTTACAATAATTTCCACAATAGAAAATGAAATCACATGTGTACCAAATCATTCAAAAGTTTTTTGTTTTTGTTGATAATATTGTTTTTATAAATCATTATTAGGAGAAGTCGTTACATGTCGAACACTTTCTTTGACCGCTGTACGTAAGTCGGATTCAGAAGGAATCGAGTCACAACCATCCATATCCGTAACAAAACGTTATTTTATGTTTGCTGTGAGTTTCTCAAACAATCACTTAACTTTTTAGCTAATATACTTTTCCAGAAATAATTCTCAGCGTAGTCTCATCTAACAGTTTGAAAACTTTGTTTCAGTATTTGCAATCGGCCATAAGAGTGAGGGTCCATTCAGCTAGCGTCAAAAATGGGCAAATGGGGTTGGTGATGCGAATATATAGCCTATCCCTCCCAAACATCAACCTCACCTTCGCGCTATACCCCCTTGTTCACTACGAACGAGGCTCTGACGACCGAGTAAAGGCGGTATAATCTTAGTACCAGCGTGGAGAAAATTCCTACGCCACTGCCTGCCTAGCGGCGAACACGTATAGATTTTCTATGCAATTTTGATACTCAAACACATTTTCAGATAGAAGGAGAGAAAGCGAGATAATAGTTTCGTGAGTTTTTGATACTCAACGTCATGTGCAGAGAGAGAGTAAGAGATGATAATTTGTACGGTAGCTTCTTGTGTCAAATGTCCAAAAACAATGCGGAAACCACTTTCAAAATGTAATTTTTCATTCATTATAAATTCATAACAAGATGATAGAAAATATCGAAAACTTTGAAGCAGTTTTTATTAAAGCAATAGAAAGAATAGCATAAAGCAGAAATAATAAACTTAATACAACAAAATAACAACAACAATAATACAATCATACCACTGCCTATTCTCCATCAAATTTGAAGCGACAAAGCGTCTGAAAGAAAGACAATTGCACTGCTCAACACTTGACATAATTGTAATAATGTGCAAGGGCAATCATAAACACAGAAGAATGTGAACAGTCACGCAAGCGCTAACCCACCCATAAATAACCTAATTTAGGGTTTTTATTGTTTGGCAAACGAACAACAATTCCGTTCTTGCCATGGCTTTATGGGATGTAACTCAAATACCGAMAACATAGCCATCGTCATATTGCCTACCCACAACAACCCCCCTATCCACCCGCTTCGTCTGTCACCTTAATAACGCCCCTTATGCTTTCACACTCATGAGCTTTATTGTCCAGCGATTTAATTAAAATGACTCTGTTAAGCTTATTCGCGTGATGCGAGAGAATAAAATGCGATTTTCTGGAATAAAAGTAAAAAGGAAATTGAGATACATGTTTATGGTCGCGCCGTAATTRTGTTGGCTATTGAACAATGTAAAGTACTTAATTAGCAATTAAATTGAGTTGAATTGACCGCCAAGTCAGAGCTACAAATGCACAGCAAAAATGAAAATTAGCTGGCACGAACCTCAGCAGCACACTAATTAAGAGCAGTGATAAAAAATTATGGATTCTATAAGTTCTTTATTAAAAAAAACATTTAACATTTGACACCGCTTCCAACTTTAAACTATCAAAAGTTATCTAGATAAAGATTCAAATTTTTTTTATTCGCTTATGAGCCGAGTGGACCCTTGCTTTTGAAGGACCCTTTAGCTTTAAATATTGAAATTTTTAAAAATTGTACTTTTTATGAAATACTATGGAGCTTTTCTAGTCGTAGGTCCTTCTGAYCTAGAGTAGACCATGGTCCGTCCTGCTTCCTCTTAATAAAGTTCATATTGCCGCAATCGTAGGAGTTCTTACTGGACATTGTCCAATAGGCATTTATTTTGTCAGGCTAAAAATTTAGTCGGACGCAAATTGTCAAAGTTGTATGAAAGGAAATGAGGTAGAAATATACTTTTCCTCTATTGCCCAGTCTTTACACAAAACATCTTGGCGAACTAGCAGATAAAGCCGAAATTGACATTGGCCASTTAATAAATTTTTCATTGGCCCAAAGCCTTTTTTTCGGTTTATAACCAATTTTAATAGCAGTTCTAGGAACAACAACAGACCTTTTATAACCGACTTTTCTGAAGCCAAATTTTTTTTACTGCTATTTATTCTCGTGTACCGACAAATCGCTGTAATCTATGTCTAAAAGTATAACTAGTTAAAACCTGTAAATCTATGGAAAGGTTAATCTTTTTGAGAATGAAGAGCTAATTTTACTTAGGCCTGGAGGATCATGCGACACTGCATTACTTGAGGTTACCCAGCGATCGCCAAAATCCAGTGAGGTACAACTACCCACTAAAATGCAAAAGCCTTCAGATCTCTAACTCGTTCCCTATATACAAATAACAAACCTGAGGTTTTTCTACTCCYTTACCCAGTTTTTCAACTACCGGCCATTCCACATTTCGCCGATACGTATATTAGTCTTATCAAAGAGTACCTCGATGCCATTGATAGTGCGACTGGGCATTCCTTACCACAGGGTTTGTTCAGAAAGTCTCAGTCCTATAGTCCATTTAAAAAAATTTATTAAATCAATCGTAACAATTCTTTAAAAACTTTCAAAATAGGCTCCTTCTGCGTCAATGCAGCTCTGTCAATGCGATTTCCAAGCATTGAAGGGGTCATAGAATTCATTCTCCGGGATAGCCTTGAGAGCCAAGGTGCCTGCCGCGTGGATCCCCTCTGTCWTCTCAAACTGCTTGCCTTTCATCGACCTTTTCAGGCAAGGAAGGAGGGGAGTTGGCACATCTGAGCTGTAGAGCGGCTGCGGAAGCATTGGGATACCGGCCTTGGTTAGCTAACTGTTTACCAGAAAGTTTGTGTGAGCCGAGGCGTTATCGTGGAGCAACTTTCAATCGAATACAATGTCATGTCGGACCCGATGGACCCTTTGTTGGAGTCTCTTCAGGACTTCCACATACATATAACTTGGCGTTGACGGTTTGTCCAGGAGGTAGACGATGACTTTGATGACAAAAAAGGCRATTAACATCCTTTTCACCTTGGAGGTTTCCCAGCACGGTCTTCATCAGCGACCTCTTCCCGGGCGTCCAAAAAGGTCTAGTGCCAACGAAATTTACCACTTCTTGCTAAAGCAACATTTGGGTAACACTGCTTTATCATAGCAAACGTCTCTGTGGCAGATTTACCAAGATTCACATARAATTTAATCGCGTAACTCTGCTCTAACGAACGCTGCATTTTTGGCTTGCACCACTCACAGAACCATGTCGCGCAAAAATGTTTGTGCTCGGAGAAAACTGACCAGCCGCTCATTCGTTAGCTAGAAACGCCCTTTACCGAATCCAGTCGGTGCGCGCACGCTACGAAATACAGTCGCGGCGGAAAATCAGTCCTATTACTTTCCGGACAAACCCTGTAACTCGCAGCAAAAGTTCAGTAAGCTGAAAGGTAGGTTCGACTTTCTAGTATCGAAACATTAAGTAGAACAGTGCAAAGAAATAAACGAAATATTGTTACAGTGGATAGATAGATAGAGAAGTAATGAAATTTTATGAACAACTCCTCTTTACAGGTTTTGCATTTGGAATTTTCAAATCTCTGCCATGATCCAACGGCGTAAAAAACATTTGCTATAATTCTAAACATTTTAGACTATTTTAGAAATATAGATTTCAAACCAGGCGGAATATTATTAAAATCATAATTTTGCTATAACATACTATATATTTGATATTTGCTTCATCCCACTCACATTATTGCAGCTATATTCTTAAATTGGTGTTTCCACCTTAATTCTTTGAATATTTTCTCCTCCATAGTATCGCATACACCAACCCATATGAATGTCCAGACGTACGAAAGCCTCTTTCACACTTTCTTACCACTGTGTGGCCACATTCGGACAGTCATTTCATAAATAATATTTATAAAGTGTCTGTCATTACTATTAGGTATTTTATTGTACTCATACTCCGCCGACGTCGGAACTTGAAGTACACTTGTGGGTGGATTCCATGAGTTATGACAATGGCCATTGTTGCGGCCTTGTACTCAAGAGKTTTGGGCACCTCTTTTAAGCAAGCCGAGTACATGTTTACTTAGAATACGATGCAAAAATACTATTCTGTGGGTGAATGGTTTGTCAAATTTATTGCAGCCAAAAGAGTAACCCACAACAACACCACAATAAAATACGAGTATTTATACTCGTAAAAAGCGAGCAACTAAAGTATATTATACGGAAAATGTAAAATACCATAACAGTTAAACACACGGACACAATAAATAACGGGCTATTTTTTAGGATTTTTCATTCCTTTCTCTAAATAAAGAATATAGAACAAGAGTTTTATTAAATTATTATAAAATTTTTAGGGTTCCGGAGGATTATTCATAACTAATTTGCTATTTGGACTATTCTTCGTTATAATTTATATTGTTTCATAGGAAAAAAACATAGGTAGTTCTAAAACTTAGTAATCTAAACGAGGTTAGATCTCCGAAAGTACAGCCCTTCGCTGGATAAAATCCGGGTCAATTCCGTTAACGTAGAACCGGCTGTTGTGGGAATAGTTTCGGACCACAACAGAATGCCTCTTGATGTCTGCCATCGAACACCTGAACAGTGAGGAGGGTATGCTCGAAGTTAAGGACATAATGCTTCTACGCTCCTCTTCAAGCAATTTCCACCGAGGTGCTTTCGCAGAAATCATCCTACATCCCTTTAAACTTATTTTATGAACATAGCATTAAAAGTTGTTCAAAATACATGCAAAAGGATAGACTGAAATATTTTAAGTAGATAGTAGAGGTTATTAAAAAACCTCTTACAGTCTTGACAACCGCGATATTTCGAAATTCTACGTCCGCGGACTCATTGTTGAAATCACCTACACGAACTTCTGCACCCGTTGTCGAAGTTAATGTTTAACAAGTTTTAACATCGCAACTTGATGATCCGTAACGACTACCATGGAGATTCTTGTTCTTCTTAATAGGCTAGGCACCGCTAAAGCCGAGCCGAGTTAACAATAGCGCGCCAGTCGTTTCTTCTTTTCGCTACGTGGCGCCAATTGGATATTCCAAGCATAGCCAGGTCCTTCTCCAACTGGTCCTTCCAACGGAGTGATGGTCTTCCTCTTCCTCTGCTTCCCCGACGGGTACAGCGCCGAATACTTTCAAAGCTGAAGTGTGCCTTATCAAGTCTGGGGAAAGCAGATTTAACGGCGCGGTGGCCAATGATGTCATACGATATATCTAGCTACGCCTAAAAAACGCTCTATTTGACGAAGAAAAACTGAACTGCGATAAGCGTTAACAACACAGCACTTCATATATCTGCTGTCGTCTCAGCCGAATAGGTGGAATAATATATAAGTAACTAARACATATTTTACAAATATATTAAAGAAGTTGAAGTACGCCTGAATAAAGTGAACCAGACGGACAACTTGAAAWGAATCTTCATTGTTCCAAAATTTTCGTTTTTCTTYTGTGGGCTAAGTGCTTATTGAAACGCACTCGTATGTATACACGAACTTTTGGTCTGCTATTTGTAAAATATAGTATCATCCAAACWGGGAAAGTGCATTGCTTTTAAATGTTAAAAACATTCAAGTAAAATGTGTTCCAAAGCTTAATTGAGGACTTACATTTTCGACCATAAGCTAATCAAGTSATTCCCCTAGGTAAACAAGCGACATTGTTGAGGCATTCGTAAACCTTTCTCTATTATTTWTTTGTATATTTAAAAATAACAAGCCAACTGTATATAAATCAAATATATTTTGTACGTTAGCTGTTCAAAARTACCCAATAAACATAAACGCAAGCRTTTTGTAAATTAAGCTTGCAGCAAGCTTGCATAAATAAGTGTCTCAACCACAAAATAATTTTGATTCCTGCCATTCGTCGTAAGTTAAGTAGGTTTCTAGCTACATCTTTTTTCTTTTTTCAGAAAATGGAGGCCAGGAAGAGTACTTTGTGTTTTGTTTGTTCATATTTCCAGTACACAAAAAATCGTATTAAAATTAAATTTACACTTTAATTTAATATTATTTAATTTTTTTATTTTTATTTATAAAAGCTTATACAATGTTAGTTACATATGTACAACCTAAAGCATGCAGCGCTAGCTTCAGAGGCTATCAGCTGCATATTATTTAATTAAAAATAAAATTAATATTAAACATGATTTTTTAAATGTATCAATAAAAAAATATATCCACAACAAAGTAAATGTTTAAAACGCTTACTAATATCATTGGAAATACGTGTKTTATAAGCATGTAAAAAACGTGTAATTACGTTACTTAAAAACATGATTTGCAATTGTCTTTTAAACGCTTAACCCTTGCTTTGATGKCTTTTGTAAAAGTCACAGCAGCGTTTTATAARTGTTTTACTTACATTTGAACGCTTACAAAGCGYTTATTTTTAWATGTAAATGCTGACTGGGTATTTKTTCAAAAATCGGCATGTAGTATAAGCTCGTGTACTRTTGTTGTGGGAAGAATTGTGTGGCATTAAGAAACGTTTTTACAAGTGGCAGTACCGACAATATACATATATTTAAGTTTGCGTGTATGTATGTATACTTATGTATGTATGAATGTGAGGCCTTTCCTGTGTATTGTCCGTTTAACTTTATTGATAACTGTGGGAATTGTTATGCCTTTTTAGCACTCCCTGGTGCATATACACATCTATATGAGATTATTTTACGTTGTCACTGGTGGCCTCTTAGTTTTTGTTGCTTTTAGGATCACATAGTGAAACAATTCAGAATTGTTTTTATTCAAAGCCGCAATGGAGGAACAAAAACTGAATATCCTCTGTCAACATCCTGCCAACAAGCAGCAGGTGGAATGTGTGGCAATTGAGGACAACTGCACTTAAAAATCAATAAACGCACGCCACGTATGCTGACGGCCAACGTAGAAATGAAATACTGTTGCGACACACATATGTACACATGTAAATTGACTCCCATTTAAGTGAATTGCTCACTTTAGTAAAAGGGGAAGAATTTGAAGACTTGTAAAACGCATTTTTGAACAACAAAAGGTCGACCGACATGGGCAAATAAACTCAGCAGTGGATCGAATACGAGCAAGTAATATGAAAGTATGATTTATTTAACCACCTAAGWGTTTCGTAGGATARCTAAGTGTGAAAACTGAAACTTTWTTTCCATTTTGGTGGAAATGGTGTCAATAGCGGATAAAACAACTATAATAAGACCACATAAAATCTCCYGAACAGGAGGAGGAATGAAGAGAGAAGAGTGTTGTCAGATGGAAAACCATCTGAAGGATTTATAGTACAAAACAGTSGTAAGACTCCGAGGTTTCAGAAGCAGAACTTGCTCTGATCAAGTAGTATCATAGTAAAGTTTTATACCGAGATTACTTGCAAGGCAAAAATTAAAAGTAAAATGATGGAAAAAACTAGATATCTTTCTCTGTTTGGCCCCCACACCCCTAGGTATTAAGTGTGTGAATGTCGCTAACTTCAGAGRCGGCTTAAGCCTACTTTTAAAACAGATTGAAATATTAGTGAAGTATTATTGTATTATATTGAAGCCCTAGAACCGCTGCAAATGGCTTGTTTGCGCTTGGTCGCTATGAAAAAGGAGGTTATCCTCAATATCCGACACCAATATACCTTGAGGTGAGTTACGAAGCAACACTCACATTTATTACCAAAATAATGGTTCAGTTTTCCCGCTAGCCGAAAATTCAATTCATCCAAGAAATAAAGCCGAATGAACATCAAACATGTCCCACGTTCGGTAAATGATCTCGAAACGATATGACCACCGATTCACATTTTCACAGAAAGCCAATGGGAGCGCTATATAGCCATGTTTAATGACCTTTTCCTGCATGAAGTAGAAGATATTAATATGAGCGACCTTTAGTTCCAAAAAGACAAACGCTACATGCCATACTGCCACGGAAACAACAAACTTATTGAAGAACACTTTAGGTGAATACACCACCWCGCATGGTGGGCCTGTGGGGTGGCGTCTGAGATCGTGCGATTTAAGACCGCTAAACTATTTTTATGCGAAACCGCTTGTCTACACAGATATGCTCAGCACGATTGAGGCTTTGAAAAGCAATATTCACCGCGTTAAAGCCGACATACGGCCTCAATTGTTCGAAAGTTGGGACTCTCGGCATGAATTTATTTAAGCCAGCCGCTACAGTCCCTTATCTTTTTAATAAAGTTTGACCATCAGTATATGCACTTTWTTTCTTCTTGAAAACCACATGTCTKAACAAACACCCTTTTAGCCAAATWCCATATGTTGACTGACTCAGCTAGACACCGTAACGCCACATGCACCTTCGATTCGGCAACCTGACGGGCAYCAAATAATTCATAGACCGAAATTGTTGAAGGCATAAAATCACTACAAGCCGAAGCTTAGTTCTTAAATGAATATGGTGMTATTTCAATACTAGGTTGTTCAATAATATGAACGTATATGAAGTTACATTCCAATTGTCAATTCATTCTTTGTTTACAAGGCATTTAATGTCGCCGTACCACAGCATTTTTTTACAATGGGAAAARTTTAATATCKTGCAGTGATAAAATTCATATTTTCGGAAGGCGTAGCACCAAAATAAATTCACCAACTAATGTTAAAAGTGTATAATGAATGTTGACCTACAATTAGAACAGTAGAAAGATGGGTTGCTGAATTTAAATGTGGTCGCGCAAGCCTTGAAKATGATCCACGTGAAGGACGTCCAAAAAACGCATCAACACCACAAATTATAGCCAAAAATACAGGATATGATTTTGGAACATCGTCGGCCGACTGAGAGAGATTTAGTAGAGACTCTAGACATCACAGTGCGAGCCATATTTTAAGCGAAATGTTGCGTTTTCGAAAGCTTTGTGCACAATGGRTGCCGCATTCGATAACAATGGAACAAGAACACATTCGTTTGAGACTTTCTCAGCAATACTTGAAGCATTTTAAAATAAAAAAAGTGGTTATACTAGATCAAATGGATGAAATCATTTCTGCGGAAATTCCTGATCCAGAGAAAGATACAGTATTACACGAAGTAGTGGAAACCARTATGGTTCATGGACCTTGCGGATACCACAATCCCTTTTCGGTTTATAATATATGTCCATGTGCTTTTCTTTTGAAAACACRAACTGGAAATGATAGATATCCTTTCTCTCGGCGTCGCTCACCAGATAACAATGGCAGAAYATTCAGCATTCCATTTAGAAGAATGAATATCGAAGTTGTCAAAACATGGATCGTACTATATTCCCCACTACTGTCTAATTCACATTCAAAACTCATATCAATGTTTAATRTTGCAGTTTCGTGAAATCGATMAAATACGTTTGTAAGTACGTCACCAAAGGTAGCAACATGGCGGTTATTAGTCTTAAACGATACGRTCGATACATGAACTGCGTCTCGCAGTTAATTTGGGGAATGGCCCAAGAGTGTATTTCAACCTAGAGAATACCGTAAGGCCAGTGGAAAAACCGCCAGCAACAAAATTAACATTCACGAGTTTTTTCCCAACTTTCGTGAGTGAACCATTTGCGAGAACATTTCTCTACTCGGAAATACCTTGATACCTTCAGTTGCTATTGATTAATGTACGCGGTTCAACTGCATTTGAATCATTCCGTAGTGTGAATGGTACGCTGTGTGTAACTTTTTGAGAAGCAGCCTACAATTACAATCCTGGAACAGGATAATCACTGGAATCAAACGATGGACGATGCGATAGCTACTTCGAATGCAAATGAAGATCACACACTTTTCGCGATAATCATTTCGACATATCAGCCTTCAAATCCGCGTCAATTATGGGATACGAACAAACATGACATTGCCGAAGACATTTTACATCGTATTCGCTAAGAATTGGAAATGAGTCAATTCCGKTTGATATTTCCGGTGGTTTGATGTCAATGCGATATGAACTCATTACGAATGTTCAGACTTTGGCCAAATTGGGCAATTTACTTCAAACAAAAAAAATTCTATATTTGCTTTTTCAATTAATTGTTAATTTTTGATATTTTTCAAAGATCGTAGGTCCTTATATAGAAAATATCTTTCAGTTTAATAAGCTTTTTGAATTTTTTTCTTCGACCAACTCATTTTTTTTTTTTTTTTTTTTTTTTTTTTTTTTTTTTTGTGGCACCTCCAATTATCCAGTGAAATTTCTAAATTCTTTCGAGAGGCTTGGCCACCGCGTCATTTGCGTCTCAAAGTAGGATCTGTCGTTATTATGTTTCGCAATCTTCATGCGCCGAAACTGTGTAATGGAAGCGGACTGATTGTGACGCAGCTATCGAATGCAAGGAGGCAGATTGCTTAATTCTCCTTTGAGTTCTAACGATTTGCCATTTCATTTCAAAGGTATTCCATTTTCAGTGCCATAAGGATAGTCGCGTAGTGTGTGGCATAACTTTGGAAATGCTTTGTTTTTCACACGGCCAGATATACGTGGCGTGCTCAAGAGTTAGAAAACCATCTTTCACAGATTGGAAGATCGTTGGAGCAAGTGTATTAATGTTCAGGCAGTTTATACTGAATAATAAGGTGTATTTTGAATTATAAAATTGTGTTTTTCTTATCAAACGACACAACTTTTTCAACAATCTGGAATGCTTATACATAGTTCCAGTAACGGAAAAGGATTTCACCAAAGAGTTAAGATCCAGTTTAGTTACAAACGTTCCATTGAATTTCTAAACTATGCTCATTGGGTGGCTGTTGTACTTTCAAAAAMGCAGATTTTTAGACAGCAGCCAGTTTTTGCTTCACATCGCACACCCTAATGTTCATGGTCATTTCAATAATGACTTTTTGTAATTGAATTAGATTTTTTAGCTCMACAAACTTTCATTTCATAAACTGTTTTCTCATTTCCTTTCATGCTGACGAAATAATCGAAATCAACCAAAATGTTCAACGACTAACGAAACAACCAACCAAACGAAAAACATATCGATTCAACATTCCGACAACATTACCATTGTTGTTGGCTGTTGCGAATGGCGTGCGAATGCAAATGAAAATGGGAAATTATATAAAAACACACCTACACATGCATACAAAAATACATAAACGAACAAATAAATGCAAATGCGCGAAAATAGAAACGTTTCCCGGCCGATAACTTTGCCGAATGGAATAATGGACATCCGCTGGGGTTGCGAACCGTACACGCATATGTTTTAGTATTCGACATGGGCAATTTGGAAACATTTCAGGTTAGTGCATGCCGGCATGAAAAATTTCATATTTWTATTTTAAAGGTGACCTAAATTGATCACGTTTCTTTCAACACCTTCCCACAGTACTGCCGCGCAATGAGAGAGCAAATATTGGATAGTTTTAGTCATCGAGATTTTAGTATAATTGTAATTGGTAATAAATACGACACGGTCACCGAGCTGCAGGCTACTTCACAGGTGAGTGGTTATATACTTAGCTTAAGCTGCATTCTCTTAAATCCAATCATAGCTATTTCAACATATACCAGATATGTATGTGCACTTGAGCTAAAGTATTTCAAATGCTCAAAGCACTTTAATTTTTAATACCTAATTGAATTTCGATGGCATTGCAGGAGCTTAAGGATATTTCAACACTGGTGCGCAAACATTGGCGTTGTGGCTATGTGGAATGCTCTGCCAAGTAAGTACACAAAGCTAATCGTCTCAGAAATACTTATTTTAAAATCTTAATTTTTTGTTATGATTTTATACCTATTTTACGGCCTTTTAGACATAATTTATTGATTTAATAATTCATATAGTATCTACAACTTCTGCTCAATCAGTCTTTTATGCATCATTGTGTTGGTTGTATTTACAAATTTAGGCTACCGCTACCGTAAAAAATTTAAAGGTCTACAATTATGCTCTGATTTTAACGAAGACACAAACCATTATTTCAAAAGTATTTTAGGTATTAGCTCTCAGGAAAGCAAAGTGTTGTTTAGCATAAAGCATAAAGCATAAAGCAAGCAATGAGGATCTTGAAATTTTTACCAAATTTAGTAAAGATCTGTCGAAATGATAAGAAAACAAGAAATTATAAAACCCTCCAGGAATAAAGAAGTTTCCACGCAATAAATTGATTTTAATCGTTAAGTTGATATATATGATATAGTGGAAAATGTATTATTTATATTGTAACGTTGGCCAGAGTATTAAGTCTGTGATCTCATATTCAGGATTATTTGAAAATTGTTCGTACTGTGTTGCCATCATTTGATCCTCCAGTTTTAGGTCTATGTACTATGTATCAGACCCACTTTTGTCCTGAACTTATTTTGAATAATTTTTCCTTCATTGCAAACTTATCTTCGGCTTCCTGTGGCCGGACTTGCCACATTTTTTCACTCGATGTGTATGATAAGTGAACAAAATTCTCAAAAGCGAGTCGAATATATGAAAGAAAGAGTTAAAAAGATGAGGTTAGTCAATTTCAGGCTATACATGTATATAGACAAATATAGACAACAATTAATTTTTGATAATCTTGAGACACATACATTGAAAAACAAACTAATGGGACAGGGGAACACAACTAAATTTTATGTAATTATAACAAATCAATTGAAATGTTCGAGATCTATCATAGTAAAACACATTTTTTGCCAAAATTCGTTTTTTTTTTTATTCAACATAGATCTTCAATAACAGATACACTGATTATAACGATCCTCCGACTTTTCGATATCATTTTTGTACTACGATTTGTGATTTGTTTCAAAATAAGCTTCAGTTTCGGCAATCAGCTCTTCATTCGTCGAAAAATTTTTCCCAGTGATTATTATTTTGAGATCTTCATTGGCTTGGTAAAGCAGTTCTTTCTTTTTCGTCAAATTCTGCCGTTCTGCGACGATTTCGTCCTTCAAACGGACCAATGACGATATGTACGCGTTGCCGTCGAGATATTTAATAAAGAAATCTACAGAAGGCTGAATATACAAAAAAACTTGATGTTTGGGTGTCGCATGATTTGACGCAAAAGTAGTTGCCGTCTAGATGGAAACAGATTATCGAATGAAACGGCGCATATTTGAATTAAATCCGATAACTGTAACAATAGCAGCGGAAAAGCGGAAGGAAGATATTTGATAATCTAATATTTCTAAATTTAAAAAAATTTAATTTAAATTTGTATATTTCGAACTCTTTCYAGGTATAATTACAAAATTGGCGACGTATTCCGAGAACTGATGGGCTGTACCAGCTCCGGTGCTATTGTCAGCGAATTCACACAATCAACTAGGAATAAAGGACGTTGCACAATACTTTAGCGTTATCTGCTCAAATTCTTCAAAGAAGGCATATGAGTTGCGGTCAAAGGGTCCAAGCTACAGCTGTATACTTTCGAGCCCATCGCTAAATTTCCCACGAACGAAACGAAAGACTAACCAAATGCCGCCAATTTAAGTAGATATACATACTTACTTAGGTATGCACCATATGAAGAGGTAAAGTCACAAATTCACCTGCAAAAATCAAATTGTTGCAGCTGTTAGCTCCCTTCAGGGCGAATTCATGCTAGTTTATGTGGATTATAATACGCAAATAGCCAAAGAATTTAGACCATGTAATTTATAAGTAGTACATATGTATATGTAGTGAATTAAGGCAACGCTAAAGTAGATATACTCCTAGAGAAAAAAATTGGGAAAACAATAATAAATTTAGCTTAGTATAGACATTGTTATACAAAAGCAAGTAATTTGCGATTAGAACTAACTATAAATGAATATAAGATATTAGTATACCCGTTTTATTTCCCATTGTCGGTATAATAAACCGAGAACAGAGTATAAATTAGAAGCTATACGAATTTTCCCTTTTCAATTTGATTTCACTTAGAATTTTAATTAAATTTAACTTACTTACATTAACGGTAACTATAATAAATTAAGATATTTAATTTATTTTCTCATTTATTCTCATAAAGCTATTCGCTCGCATCTGTGCTCTAATGTATGGTTGACCACATAGKGCTGAGCAAAGCAAGGTAAGCGATRATGCGATTCGAGTTCTCAACGATAACTTACGACTTCCTACATGTAAAAAATTACGCGATCCGTTATTTATGGATTCGGAAATATATATGACTTTACCGYATGTTAAAATCAACATTTGTAACAAAGTTTGATAACGGCTACATACTTACTGTTACATACAAATACTATTACTTTGACGTTATAATTCTAAATTTATTTAWTAAAAAATTTCCAAGTTCCACTTYAAAGACRAAAATTTATCTCCTACCCAAATCCAAATAGTCCTGATTCTCTTTAGAAGAACATGGGAAAATCTGTGACTTTGTCACTTCCGACTCGATATATTTTTGGTTTTTTAGGCGTGTGGTTTTCAGTGAGGCAAAACTCTTTTCGGAGTTGATCTTTTTGAGAGCTTTGACATGGTTTGAGCTCTGTTTGATTTCCTATTTCATAATGAACTAATTTAGTTCAGAGCAACGTTCCTGAATCGTGTAAATTTATTACCAACATAATGGTTCGGCTCGCGCGACACATCGCTCGTTGCATACAATATTCAATAGATTTAATCACCGAGGAGAGTCGGCAATTCAAGCAACCAAGAATCGGTTTCGCCTCAGCGTCATCTTACAGTACGGACAGAAGACGCTATTGCTTCTTTGGAGCCGAATATYGAAAGTTTTTAGTTTGTGGGCCTTYAAAGTCCAGCTCGTACAAGAATTGAAACAACGCGGACAACAATCAAGCRCGTCAYWCGTTCGGTGAATGATTCCAAGACGCGATGACCACCTAATCCGATTTTCACAAGAAAATATTGTTCAGGAATGAAGGTCACTTTTGATTGAATGGACACGTTTACAAACAAAYTTGGCACGTTTGGAGTGATGATAATCCACAACCCATTGTTGCGACGACCCAGAAAATACTTTTCGGTATGTKCTAAGGGCACGCGGGCATATTTATTTAAAAATGGAGCCGTGCATAATGTTACAGCCAATGGAGGACGTTATAGAGACAAGATTAATGACTTTTTGGTGCCTAACTTTGGAGGACAAAATAGCGCTACATCCCATACAACCAGTGAAACAATCAATTTGCTAAAGAACACTTTTKCTAAAGGCAACATGTAGTGAACTGCTGGACTATTTTTGTCGGGTTCTGTGAAACCACTTGGCTACGCAGATAAGCCCGAGGATATTGAGCGCGKTATTGTTGGCATACGGCCCAATCGCCTTTCGGGTGGAATTATTTGAGCCAGTCGCGTCAATTACTTGTCTTAAATCGTTTTTAAAACTTAATGGCAAATCCCTATCTTAAAAATAAACTCAATTCTTGACGACAATATCAAATTATTTATATACGTTTTATTACTTCATGAAAACCACATGTCTAAAAGAACGCTATCCTACTCGCAAAAAAACACYAGATAGTAATCAAAATGACAAGTAAAGCAACAACAAAATGCAGTTAGCTTTGTATCATCTCTCATTCTTCTCTTCCATTGTAAAAATAACCGAGGTGATTGAATGTGCGATTGAAAATCCAATTTGTAACCATCAATAACTTCAAATTTAGTTTTATAACATAGCAATCAATATTAATTTTCTAAATTCCCTATATCGAGTCCTTACAAAAATAATTATTTCAAATAGGAGTAGCAAAAAGAAGGGAAGTTAAATTTATTTGCACAAATCAAATAATAATAGGTTATCCGCATAAGAGAGAGAGTGTTTGAGCTTAACGTATTAAATTTCATGAAAGACTTGCAAAAAATTACTATAAAGCGATAATTAGGTTTTGTTTTACGTTGAGAGGAATGCAATGAGGRCAATATGTGGTTTCTAGCTACGTTTATTAAACAAACTTTTTCTTGATCCTGTTATAGGAGCTTTTAAGCTCAATTACAAAATCTACTCGATCTAATTTAATAACATGTTAATTTTTTTTTTTTTTTTCGTATTATTATGTAATTTACATTTGTTTGTTTTTAACCTATGAGTTAATTTTCAAAGTAAAATATTGGTTATTAAGCTACGCATGTAGGTAATAACTGTCTAATATTATATTTGCAAGTATTTTTCCGTTGGCTATAATGAAAAACTTTATCCCACCATATTTTACAATAAAAAAATATTTTAAAATACTTAAATAAAAACTTAAAACATTGTATGGTATAATGTTCATGAAAAGTGATCGTAGTGAGTATGTAAGTTTATATTGTAGGTCTGACTTAAACTGCTCGCGCACAATGGTCTAAGACGCTAAACCGATTACCAATAAATAAGAACTTTTAGGCATTTGCAACTGAAAATRCAAATAATTTCAGAAAAAATACTTTAAAGTTGTGATCTTTGCAAGAATTACCATAATTAAGTACTCATGTGAATAGAGAATAAAGAGGAATAGAAATAAACAGTTAAATAMAAATAAAATCAAAACAAGAAGTAAGGAAGTGTTAAGTTCGTGGGGAACCGAACATTTTATACTCTTGCAACTKGCAAGAAACAAAGCCAGGGAAATACCGTAWRGTGCAAAACGCCAACCAAATGATCGGACCGACATATACCTACGACAAAGGGCTTGTTAGCAGAACGGAAATCATGATACATACGTAGTATTTGGGAGTTGGGGTAGTATCGACCCGATTTTATGTATTTTTGCCAATATTACATACTATTRATCTGCCAATACTAATAAAATGTGCTCTGAGATTCATTCGCTTTGTGAGCTTGGCAGTGGTCCGATTACTTCTATCTACGGACGTAATGCCAAGAAATGCGCATACGAAATTTCATCAAGATATCTCCTTTTTTACTTAAGTTACAACTTGTACGTTCRGACAAACAGACAGACAGTCAACCGGATTTCTACTCCTCTCGTCATCCTGATAATTTATATGCATATATATATACGAGTATAAGGATCTATCTCGCTTGGTTTTAGGCGATACGTACTACAAAACTATTATACTCTGCAGCAACATGTTGCAAGAGTATAAAAATTAATAAAACACATTCACTAAGTACACATATGTTTGGAAATGTTATGGAACCCCATATTTTAGGTATAGGACGCATAACGCAACACTCATACACAGAAAATTATCAGTTATATATAATATAAAGGTAGATATGTATTTATTTGTAATTAGCGGTAAAAACGTTGAGACAAACGGCAAATTTAGTGAAGTAAAATGAACGCACAAATTATGTGTTATTATTGTTAAAATGAAAAATTAGCGAAAATATTGGAAGAATATTAACCCTTAGGAACACACGTAAGCACTCATAAAAGCAAATAGAGGTTGAAAACTTCAAATAACTTTAGAATTCGAATAAGTATTGAAATAGTTTTTAGCATACAAATAATAAATTAACATACACACATAAATATACACAACTGTATGTAATATTGTTAACTTAACTAAAACAATAATAAAATTAGGTTTTAACAAATTTCGACCCACTGTACATAGCACAATATAAACAAAAACAGGCAAATAAAAAAACAACAGCAACATTTTACAGTGTTACCGGTGCATTCAAGTAAAAAATAATAATCTTTGCATAAACCGTGAACCCTTGAAGGCATGATTTTAGACCCCAAGTACTTTCAGATAATTATTTTTTATATACTAGCATATAAACGAGTTAATAAATGTAAACAAATTAAGGCTGAATTTGTATATATGTATACACATATTAAGTGAAAGGTATTTGTTATACAAAAAACCAAAAACAAAAATATAAAAAAGAAAGGTAGAATACTAAATTTAAACACATATTTAATGAGTTAAGTCGAAATTAAAATTCACAGAAATGAAAATACTAAAAAGAAACATAAAATAAATAAATAAACAGGAACTAAAAATATAAAATAATGAAAATACTATACATCATTGCTATGAGATTATACTTATAATATTTAAGTATAATTAGAAGTAGATAATTTCTGAAATATTGGTACGCAGCAAGCTTCCGCCAAAAAAGCTTTTTACACACGCCTAATGAATTGCAAATTTTTCAATTATTACATTTATATAATTGTGTATTAATTACATTATAATTTCACAATTGATTTTACTCGCTTAAAGTTATGTTGAGTTTTTAACATTTCGTCAGTAAATAATTTAGACCCCTATTACGAATTTGAACCCAACTGCAATTTGATTGAAGTTTTGTATTCAAACAGAATTGGGTTGATCTGAAGTTGAGGTGCTTCATTTAACGAAATGGAGTTGAAAACAGTAATAAGGGTTTTAGTCTGAATATTGCCTATCCTTATGTTAGTGTAGACGGTGCTACTAAATTGGAAGTTACACAAGCTTAGCAACAGTTATACGTTGAATCGACCTTCATTTGTTCTAACAACTAGAATTTGATTGAATTTGATGATGTATTTGAAACTCTTTTGAGAGATGTTTTTCCAAATTTATACAAAATTATTAAACTATTATTTTGTGTTATTAGAAGACTCCAGAAACCATTAACTTTTTAACTTCGATGTACAAAGTGAAATATGTCAAATATGAAAGAATGGTTTTGGTGATGCTCTAGTTTTGTTAACACTAACTTCTAACTAAAGGGGCATCTCGACAGGATATAAYTTATGGCATACTAAGTGTCAAAACGATTGCTATTGCCATTGCCACATCTRTATGTGGGCATTTGTTATCATAACATAATCATTTGSGCAAAGGWGTAGGGTAAGTAGCTGATGTAGCGCATGTTTTGAGTTCTTGAACTGTTTRAATCTTTTATGTGGAAAGTAAAAAAARATAATRGAAAGGATRARGATCCTTTTTTTTACAAATGTATTTCTATAGAAATAATATAATAAGAAAAGGAGAAAAGATACCCTGARCAGGGTATATTAAGTTTGTCACGAAGTTTGTAACACCCAGAAGTAAGGGTCGGMGTACCCTATGAAGTATATATATAAATGATCACTATGTCGAGCTGAGTCGATTTAGCCATGTCCGTTTGTCTGTCGGCCGATATATATACGAACTAGTCACTCAGTTTTTAAGATATCCTTTTGAAATTTTGCAAACATCATTTNATCTGCCAATACTAATAAAATGTGCTCTGAGATTCATTCGCTTTGTGAGCTTGGCAGTGGTCCGATTACTTCTATCTACGGACGTAATGCCAAGAAATGCGCATACGAAATTTCATCAAGATATCTCCTTTTTTACTTAAGTTACAACTTGTACGTTCRGACAAACAGACAGACAGTCAACCGGATTTCTACTCCTCTCGTCATCCTGATAATTTATATGCATATATATATACGAGTATAAGGATCTATCTCGCTTGGTTTTAGGCGATACGTACTACAAAACTATTATACTCTGCAGCAACATGTTGCAAGAGTATAAAAATTAATAAAACACATTCACTAAGTACACATATGTTTGGAAATGTTATGGAACCCCATATTTTAGGTATAGGACGCATAACGCAACACTCATACACAGAAAATTATCAGTTATATATAATATAAAGGTAGATATGTATTTATTTGTAATTAGCGGTAAAAACGTTGAGACAAACGGCAAATTTAGTGAAGTAAAATGAACGCACAAATTATGTGTTATTATTGTTAAAATGAAAAATTAGCGAAAATATTGGAAGAATATTAACCCTTAGGAACACACGTAAGCACTCATAAAAGCAAATAGAGGTTGAAAACTTCAAATAACTTTAGAATTCGAATAAGTATTGAAATAGTTTTTAGCATACAAATAATAAATTAACATACACACATAAATATACACAACTGTATGTAATATTGTTAACTTAACTAAAACAATAATAAAATTAGGTTTTAACAAATTTCGACCCACTGTACATAGCACAATATAAACAAAAACAGGCAAATAAAAAAACAACAGCAACATTTTACAGTGTTACCGGTGCATTCAAGTAAAAAATAATAATCTTTGCATAAACCGTGAACCCTTGAAGGCATGATTTTAGACCCCAAGTACTTTCAGATAATTATTTTTTATATACTAGCATATAAACGAGTTAATAAATGTAAACAAATTAAGGCTGAATTTGTATATATGTATACACATATTAAGTGAAAGGTATTTGTTATACAAAAAACCAAAAACAAAAATATAAAAAAGAAAGGTAGAATACTAAATTTAAACACATATTTAATGAGTTAAGTCGAAATTAAAATTCACAGAAATGAAAATACTAAAAAGAAACATAAAATAAATAAATAAACAGGAACTAAAAATATAAAATAATGAAAATACTATACATCATTGCTATGAGATTATACTTATAATATTTAAGTATAATTAGAAGTAGATAATTTCTGAAATATTGGTACGCAGCAAGCTTCCGCCAAAAAAGCTTTTTACACACGCCTAATGAATTGCAAATTTTTCAATTATTACATTTATATAATTGTGTATTAATTACATTATAATTTCACAATTGATTTTACTCGCTTAAAGTTATGTTGAGTTTTTAACATTTCGTCAGTAAATAATTTAGACCCCTATTACGAATTTGAACCCAACTGCAATTTGATTGAAGTTTTGTATTCAAACAGAATTGGGTTGATCTGAAGTTGAGGTGCTTCATTTAACGAAATGGAGTTGAAAACAGTAATAAGGGTTTTAGTCTGAATATTGCCTATCCTTATGTTAGTGTAGACGGTGCTACTAAATTGGAAGTTACACAAGCTTAGCAACAGTTATACGTTGAATCGACCTTCATTTGTTCTAACAACTAGAATTTGATTGAATTTGATGATGTATTTGAAACTCTTTTGAGAGATGTTTTTCCAAATTTATACAAAATTATTAAACTATTATTTTGTGTTATTAGAAGACTCCAGAAACCATTAACTTTTTAACTTCGATGTACAAAGTGAAATATGTCAAATATGAAAGAATGGTTTTGGTGATGCTCTAGTTTTGTTAACACTAACTTCTAACTAAAGGGGCATCTCGACAGGATATAAYTTATGGCATACTAAGTGTCAAAACGATTGCTATTGCCATTGCCACATCTRTATGTGGGCATTTGTTATCATAACATAATCATTTGSGCAAAGGWGTAGGGTAAGTAGCTGATGTAGCGCATGTTTTGAGTTCTTGAACTGTTTRAATCTTTTATGTGGAAAGTAAAAAAARATAATRGAAAGGATRARGATCCTTTTTTTTACAAATGTATTTCTATAGAAATAATATAATAAGAAAAGGAGAAAAGATACCCTGARCAGGGTATATTAAGTTTGTCACGAAGTTTGTAACACCCAGAAGTAAGGGTCGGCGTACCCTATGAAGTATATATATAAATGATCACTATGTCGAGCTGAGTCGATTTAGCCATGTCCGTTTGTCTGTCGGCCGATATATATACGAACTAGTCACTCAGTTTTTAAGATATCCTTTTGAAATTTTGCAAAACGTCTCTTCAAGAAGCTGCTCATTTGTCGGAACTGCCGATATCGGACCACTATAACATATAGCTGCCATACAAACTGAACGATCGGAATCAAGTTCTTGTATGGAAAACTTTCACATTTCACAAAACATTTTCMCAAAAGTTGGCACAGTTTATTTTCTAAAGCGACAATATAACTGCAAAAAAATTTTTCAGAATGGATTACTATAGCATATAGCTTCCATGCAAACTGAACACATAGTTACTAACAGAAATTCACCTGTGAAGGGTATTTAGCTTCGGTGCAACCGAAGTTAACTTTTTTTCTTGTTTTTCTGTAAATTAACAATATTAAACCAAATATAAAGTATACGATATTCTAAATTTTTTSGAAAAATGTCTTAATACTCGCTCTACTTTTGAGTAAATTTCATATTACSGAAATGAAATTCTTCGAWATTTTCATAGAAATGAAAACTGCGCTGTCAAACTGCTGAAATGACAACTTATTGYTTTCAATAAGCATACTAATTAATAATTCCATATATTGAAARCAATAAGCAATAKSGAGTCTCCACAGGCAATAGGCACGTCAATACAGTTAGGAAAAGATAAATTTTATCCTCTCKAGATGCCCCGTAAGGTTTTACCTTCTGTAATATTCTATGACTTTTCTTATTCTATTAGCRTTATGTCACTCAAAAACCGGACATGATTAATGTTGTTGACTTCTATGATCCTCTTTCAAAGTTTCCAAAATTATTTACAGCCTTCGTTTGTTACATACATTATTAAATTGTCTTCAATTCAGTCCTTAAACGTACTTGTAGAGACGGAGAAGGGAATCGCGTTTTCGTTTTAGTAAATAAAGCTGCAGCTCAAAATATCTTCGCCAACGCTAAACTCAAAAGTTTAAACAATTAAGTAGAAGCCGTTCGGACCAAGCGCAACTCAATGGAAAAGAAACAATTAGCCTCCCCTGTTATTTCGTCGATACTGTCAAAATGACTCTAATAAACTAATTGACTTTACAAKTTTTAGCTATCGATCTATGGCCCAGCATTAAATAAATTCCAAAGCGTAGCTAGTCTCCCGCTCAAGAGAGAACCAAAGTAAGTGTTTGTGGTTATAGACTTTAACCGATTTTTCGAAAATAACTTCTACTAAAGCAAACACTAATATCATATGATATGTTTTTTGATTACATTTATTTATAAATTTGTGGATTGGTTTCTTTTTTTTTTTAACTTTAATATTTCATCAATATTTTGGARGAAAAGGAAAGATTTAAGATGTGTGGATTAGTTAAGTAATATTTAAGTACTTATAGTTCTTTGAGATTAATATGCTTCAGATAACTCAACATTTTCGATCTAACACAAGGTTTAGGTTATATGGCTGATCCTTCGGAKTGGCGGAGGGATAATACTTAGACTATGCGTTCAATCAAATGAAGAACTCCTGTGGCTACGTATCATGTTATCGTTTCATGTCTATTTTTGCTATATCACCTGGGTCTATTTGTTTGAGACCCGTGAGTGTTTTGACCTTGCTCTGGTAGAAACAACTGATCTTACTGCATTAATCGCCATGGGACAGTGTCCAGTTAAAATACATCTAACCATTGAAAGGAGAATCTTGCTAAATGCGAAGAGCTTCCTAGACGTCTTCCGATTTACTYCAGGCCAGAAAGACCTTGCAYAGCTGGCGGTAGYTCACCAGTGCTAGCTGAGCTGGTCTGAGCTCCAGCGRTCCAGTAGCAAACCATAGGAAGCCAACGATCAGCTTTTCGATGTTCTTGTTCAAACTCACTCCGAACTGAAGAATTAATAAMATTTCAACAATTTAATTAACTAATTGTACAATTAGTATTTAGTATTGATAGTAAGGCACAGAAACGTCATCTTTTTAGACAGCTAAATGGTTTTGCTAAACTACGTTTGAAGACTAAATACAATAAGTCTTACGTCTTAACTGTCTAAATTAACTGACTACTTTGAAAGTGGTACTAGACTAATATTCCCATTATAAACCCATCAAATTCCGTTGAACGCTTTATAGTGCTATAAAAGAGTTTGAGAAAAGTGGCAAATTATTATTTCATGAAAATTTATTTTATTTTATAAAAATGTATTTAATAATTTTACGAAAAAAGATGGAGAAAATAATCGAAAGAAATTAATTGTTCAAAAGTTTTCCATATTTCGCATTACAATTTAAATCTTATACTTTGGAATAGAAAAATTGTTTAACAAAAATTAATAAATTAAAATACACAATTAGGGTCAAATGAAGTCTAATTTTGTTTGTAAATGCTGCGGACCTTACTCAGTATTGCTCGATGAAAATATATAATATTATATTGTATATAATATATAACGATGGAAATAAATATAAACAAATAGTGGTATTAACTAGTAAATATAAACAATGAATGCTAGGTGTCATGCTAAACGTGTTATTGTTATTGTTATATTGTAGACGTATTGCTAGATTATTGCGTTGTGTTCTTACAAATTGTATTATTTCAAAATATTTGAAAGATTCGTCAAAATGGCTGTTAATTTTGAAAACATTTGCTAACATAAACAGAGAGTAATGTAAAAACTAAATAAATATTTATAATAAATAAGACACATAAGACATAAAAAACAAAAAATAAATTGAAGCTTAACATATGGCAAAAAGTATTGTTAAGTTTAGAACGGTTAAGCCCAAAAGTGAAGGGTTAAGATAAAAAGTAAATCCAAAATATTATTAAAAAAAAAATAAAAAACAAAAAGAATTTTAAGTAAAAACTAAATGAAACCATACAAGAAATGCCTAAAAATTGCAAGTGAAATATTTATAAATATATTGCGAAAATATTTAACAGTAAATTGATTAAAAGATTTTAATAAACACTTTACACGCATAAAATTACTAAAGCTTACAGCTTTTGAAAATAAATAAAAAATATTAATTAATTTCGCTTCAGTCCGCTGGATCCATAATGTTGCTTCAAGTTTGTTAAACGCGCTTTTGCAAAAAAAAAAGAAAAAAACAAGAAATGATGATAAATATATACATATATACACGGTATATAAGTATAATACAGTTATACATACATTAAAATACCGCAAATCAAATGTTGCAATACTTTTTACAACACAGTTTTGCTCAAAGCCTATCAACTTTGTATAAATCTATTAGCAAACAATGATTGCAGACGAAAGAACAAGAAAACAAAAAATAATTCGAAAGCTTACGTCTGATTTTCAATTAATTATAGCTTAAGCGTTGCATTGTGATTGCGTGGCGGCACGCGAGTACGCACTCAATTTGCACAACCAATCATCGTACATACAGTTGAGTTCGAAATTATAAAACGGTTTGGCAAAACAAGAAAAGACGCTAACTTCGGTTGCCACAAAGCCATAATACCCCTCAAAAATTCAAAATATTCCTTACAAGAACTTAATTTTTATCGCTTAGTTGGTAAGGCAGCTATATGCTATAGTGATCCGATCTCYTCTTAGATAATGATCCATATCAAATTTCTTRAAGCTATCTCGTCAAATGGAAAGACTACTTGGAAAGAAARGGATGTTTGCAAATTTTCAGCTCAATATCTCAAAAACTGAGAGACTAGTTCGCATATAYAGAGACATTCGGACCTGTCTAAATCGACTCAGCTCTTCACTTRGAAAACTTAACCCTATTCAKGATATAAAAAAATTTACTAATTCATGTTATGAAACAAACTCGATTGTATTGTGCACTGTGTTGATGGATTGCCTGAAAATGGAGGCGAAGGACTGCCAACCCACAGGCGGTGACACTGAGGCCATTATTAGGCGCATTCTTACTTCCAAATTTGTAATAAATTAAACCTTATAAAGCAACTCAKTGAATTTGGTAAAATAGCYATTTTTTTTACTCCAGCTCAAAGGAGCTGAATGGTCCAAACTTTTTTTATATGTGTAGGGCTTCATTGTAGGCGAAGTTAGAGAGAGAGTTTGAGCATTTGAGAAGCTTCTACTTAATATTATGCAACRACTTTTCCTTTATAACATTCCTTATGACAAAAACTGCTTCACAATGAARATAAGTCCGAATGTGTTGAGAGAAAAACAGAGAGTTCGCTTAACGTCATCAAACTTCAACATGTTTCTGGAACAGTTAGGATAACCCGTAGTGGGTTTTATTAGCAGTAACTGTATAAGGTATGTACATATATGARAATTTAGCCAACAAAACCGACAATTGCGCAGCAATTAAAAGTATTTCACGCAAATGCAACCAAGTCGTAAATTACTTAAGCAATAGATACAGACAAAATAACATATACATATTTAAAAAATAATAGTTATTAAGTGATAAAAAAGTTCACAAGAATAGGTATTTCTAAACGAGTTTATACTTCATACACAAACAAAAAGCATAAGCCATAAGTAATAAATAATAAATGAGAAATCGTAAATAGAGAACACGAAGTTCAAGCCAGTGTTACATAATCTTAAGTTGTAGGCTTCAAATGTTGATTAAGAAATTGCGATAAAAAATTACAAAACAAACCACTGACCATTATATAAATGCTATTGTGAAGCAAAGTTAGTGAGAAATAATAAAAATGAAGTATTCCAAAATAAAAAAAACAACAATTGTTTAAATGGATGAAATGGTATTACTTTTTTAAGGAAAAGTAACTTTTGGACCAAGCAGAGCGTTGAATACATCGAAAAATAAGGATTCTCAAACGGAGGAAGTCTACCGCTTCCTACACAAACGGCCGCTTAAAGCTGGATACTTTTATAACCCAGTCAATGTTCTCGCGCTGCGTGACAATTCATACTTCAATAACAAAGCGAAGAAGCCAAGGGTATACCAGAATGAATGATTTGCTTTCAGTGTTAGGTAGGTTACTTAGGTGCTGGCTCAGGACGCACCAAGGCCTTTAAGAGTTCCATTGCGTTACCACTGGGACTCAAGACCGCTCACTACACAACTTTGGCTCTGATGAATTTTATTGGCGTGAAAAGTTTTATCTGAGCATCCKAGATGTCGTCAAGTAACCCTCGACCTATAGTTAACATCTCTGCTTCTCAGTTACCAGGAATATCACTATGTCCTGGAATTCAAGGCAGGTTTATCGTGAAATAAGGTTGTAGATCCCTCAAGAGATCAAGGCATTCTGTCACTAACTTAGACGAATATGATTGATATATTCATTGTTGTGAGCAGAATAAGAAAGCTTTCTGTAATTGATGTTATCTCCAGTTAGAATACTATACACTACTGTGGTCTGGTAGGCGTGAGACGATTTTGGTATCTAGTTTAGCAGAGAAGACACCACATCCCTCTCGGTTATCTATCGCTCAATGTACTTTGTATAAACAATCGTAAGATTTTCAGACCTGCCTGGGAAGTGAGTATCCATTAGCATGCCTAAGAACTCTGCACTGGATACCGTCCGAGTTTGGTTTGGCTTCTGAAGCTAACCATTGTTATGCACCGTTTGTGCCATTGTCCGAGACGTTTCCACAGGAGGGGCATACTCTCGATACCATTAGAAAAAGATTTCCACGAATTTTTGTTTGAAATTCTTAATTAATAAATAAGTTAACCTATTGTAGAGTTTTTGAAGAAGCAAAGCTTCTGAAGAAGCAGAGCTTGATAGCTGTCTGTAGCTATTGTAGCGGTTGATTGCTTGCGATCGCGCTTAGTTACGGATAGTTATATATATAGATTTACTTCTTCTGAAATCTAATACCGTTAAAATCACCGGACATGATTCTGATAATATTCACTTCATAGATTATGTCACGTRGCCTCTAACTACCATATACTTAATTTCAGAACTTTTAAAAGTGAGTCGAAGTTAKAAGTCATCAGTAAAAATATTGAAGTTTCACTTGTTGTGCTCCTCTCCAAAAAAAAACAAAGGTTTGACAAATTTTATTTACATGATATTTTAGCTATATATGATATATACTCGTAAATATATTACATAACAAAAAAGGCTATARCATTTAACAACTATTAACAGGTAATGCACTTCTCACTCAATCACAGTGATTGATCATACACTTGACCAGCGGGTTCATGGGCAATTCAGCGTCACACTCAAAAGCCRCCTCGAACTGCGGCATATTCATGAAGCTTCTATTGATCAGTAGCCTAAACCAGTCGTCATTGCGTCCACAATGCAACTGCGCAACGGCATAGAACATAATGCGTTTCGAAGTCAATTGGAAATGTTCCAGCACGAAATCCTCAGCGAATGCGAAAGATTCACCCTCTARCCAGAAGTCATAATCCCTTAAAGCCTCGATAAAAGCACGATAAAACCGAAAAAGCTCGGCAACTTGTGATTCGCCCAGCATTTGATAAATCGACGCAACTTCGTAATTCRACAGTGATTGTCGTTCCAAACAATACACGGCCGTGTAGTAGCCATCTGAATTGTACAGCAAATCCGATTTATGCCACAAATCAAAACCCAGTGTAGCGAAATAATGGAATAACGGACGTTGCAATGACAAAATAGTAAAATGCAGAAAATTTCGCAAGAAATATATGGGATGATTGTAGTCTTCGGGGTCAATAAAGGCGGTGAAAAATGTGTTTCTCAGCTGGCGCCGACGCAAAGTCACCAAATTGCCATAAAAGTTGCCTTCCTCGAATTTGTCTGCCGCATAGATTTCCGTTAGATTAGCAGGATCTAAGTAAGTTTTAGCATATGTGGTGAGGAGGCGCGGCAAATTGAAATCACTGCGTTGTAGCTTCGTATACAAAAAGCGATCCCACTGTTCCCCCAAGAGCACAGTGCGTCGTTGCTCTTGAAAGCGTGTAGTGTGATAAAGATATGTGGCCAACGCAACTTTACGACTAAAATGCGCAYTGAACACATCCCAATTCCAATACTCGGAGAGCAGCAGMGCTTCGAACTCGTCCGTGAGCAGAAAGCAATCTTCGTAACGTAGCGTCACGTAGGCCTGCCAAAGAACAAAGTTAAAKAGTACGCTTGGATGTGTCGAACGTATGAGCGCAGCGATCTTCTCTAGGCGCTCCTCATCGGTAATTATTTCACGAGCGGTCCACACATCTTTCTCGCTGAAGCGCAAACTTCTATAATAATATTTAAAATATTTCATGTAGCTAAACGAGTTTAATGTAGAGTCGTCGTAACTGCCATTACGCCCGCCATTATCACCGTCTAMTTCGGCATCAAATGGTAATTCACCGATGAGCACACGACAAAATGCGCGCAACTCGCTGGCGATCACCCGCGCCGCCTGCTCGTCGCCATCGTCTCGAAAAGTCAATAACTGCGCTTGCCAATCCGCCAACATTTCGCAGCGTACATCTTGACGCGCTCTAACCGGCGCCACAAAGACTGTAGCCTCTGCAAAGAAAATSCGCACGAAACTCGTAACACCATGCGCCGCCAACTCTGCGGCCAATTGTAACCAATCTAAGTAGGCGTGTTGTGCCAGTAAATTGTCCCATTCATGACGCAGCATAGGCCACTCCCTATAGAGYCGCGCATTCTCCGCGAGGAAGGGTATTTCGCGTAGCATGCGACGCCATTGAGAAAGCGGACTACGACCATACRATTTATTCTTCTGTTCGCGTTTCTTACAGGAAGCATAAAGCGCTGCGAGCAGTCGGCCCGGCGGTGTGCGGAAGTTCGCTTTATTACGCTCAAAAAAATGCATACGGTCTTCGTAATTGTATAAATATGGAGGCACTGTCATCGGCTTTTCGGCGATATTTACAYTCAGCTGCAGTCCGTCGCTCAGCGCTTCGTTGTAGTAGCCGCAAGCGTGCGCAAAGAAATCTTCACACGGATCTGCATCCTCGTCGAGTATGTTAAGCATGTGAGTGAGCTGTTCGCGATAAAGACGCGAGACTGCGTGTCCCGTGCGCACTTTCGCTTCGGTCGTGTGACATTGACCGCCTTGTTGGACTAAAAATAGACACAGTAGAATGAGAAACCGACGCGGGCGCGTTTCATTCATCTTTCGATGATATCGCGTTGCTTTCGCAAGACGAACTGATTTTCGCAAAAATTCTAAAATTTGTCTAATCGCGAAATTCTATAACGTGTTGTTATTGTTATTTTTCTTTGCTGTATATTACAATTTTTTTTTATTAAAAAGTGATAAGAATAACTTCTACTGTAAGTAATGCAATGATAATATTGAATCACCCTGAAAATAGGAAATTTATATACATATATATATATGGCACGGAGCAAAATCACTGCCCTTGACCTTAAATAGCGCGAAGCTCAGTGTCGCCATGACCCTCTCTCTGTCTTTGGCGCTCACTTATAAGAAAACAAAACAAAATACTTTTATTTACACTCTCATAATTATTGATAAAGTGCTGTGAACTCAATATTTTATTMATTTAGGATTAGCCTTTTGATCTCAGAAACAACTATGAAGCTTGATACGAGTACTCTCGCAAAAATATCAATAAWTCTAAACAAAAGAGGGCGGTGCGATAAATGCATAGGTACCTACTCGAACATAGCTTACAAAAGAAATACGTAAATTTTGGAAAAACGGCCATGACTTSCTCAGCATACTTTAATGCTTCTTTTACCTCGATCCACTTGACCCAACTTCAAGTTGCTCAAAAACAGGACTTCTGGAGGTCGGCAAATTAAGCTGCGTTAATATCCTTCTCATTTTACTCAAATTTCTCCGGCGAATTATCGCCTTTTTCCGCAATTCGGGGTCGATTCAATGCAATATTTCGGCATATTAAAATCCATTGGCCGTTWCCCTGCTGCAGRTTAACAATGTTAAGTACACTTGCGATTTCGTCTTCTTCAAATCACGGTCGCGGCGTCTCCGATTTGTATCAGTAATTCAATGGTTCGTCGGCGGCAAGCAAACGGAAACTCCTCCGGATTGCGTGAACAGCAACAATATGCACTGCTCTGAAGGGGTCTCATGATTCGAGATCGTGGAATTTTGGCAAGTTAGCGATTTGYAGAATACTTGGACGTGCGACCTCATCGACAGGCGGATCTACGAAACCGGAACGGACCCGTATTTTTAACCGGCAAGAACTGTCAAGTCGGCAACATACCTCCAAATGACTTCAGTAAATTTTTCGCCGTTGCACCAACAACAACAACAGTCACAGACCACAACAACAACAAAACTTCCAAAAGCGGGAATCGTATCACGGACCAAAATTACGTTTAAAAATATTTAAAAAAAAACCGGCAGACCTGTGCGTTTTCACACGAGCTCAACACAAAATCAAGAGTTCAATTCGGCTCATAAGACTTTCCTTTTAAATTAATTTTTCCCTTAAAGAATCTCATGAACAAGCGGAACGGAGCCGATTTTTATCCGCCCCAAGATTGTTAACTCGACAGCATTCCTCAATTCTTTATTAGAAACTGACAGTATAAGCACACAAAATTCGTTGGCATGCCACAAATCATTTGCATTTTGAATTTTCAAGGTTGGCTTCAATTCATGTAACGCACCGATCCAACCTGGCGAAAATACAGAGCTCCTAAGTGCAAACAGCGATATCACTTATTTAACTATGTTTATTATCGTTTCTTTTTTTTTTAATATATAGGGTAGTCAAAATACTACTAATTACATAGGTATGTATGTGTGTATGTATGGTATGTGCTTAAATTAATGTTCCACCTGAAAAGGCGGAAGTCAAAAGCATTTAAAAAAGAATGTGAGTAGATGGATGAAACACGACAATAAATAAATATAATTACTTTCGTCGATATTTTGAAGTTTTTTTTTTTTTTTTAATGAAATAGTACGGAGCTTATTCAAATGAAATATTGAAGACACGTCAATCATGGTATTAGTAATACTAGCCATATTTACTTGAGGATTGATTTATTGCCTAGCGTTATCTTGCATACTCAACGTTTCAGCTTATTAATGTAAAATTTGATGGCGCATGTTTTAAAGGATAAAACAAAGATATTACGAAACTAATTACACATTCAAATAGCACAAGTGCATGTATARTCGGCACACATGCACGAAAATTCACGAGACTAAGTCGGTTTACAGGCATTTTCAAATCATTTACCAATTAAAAAACAATTTGCACACACACCTACATATGTTCATATGTGTGTATGTTGTAAAAAATAGTAGCTAAGTCTTTTTTAAGTGCAATTGGATACCGTAAGTTTGCTTAAAGCTTTAATTTCAACACCATTAATGGTAAGCTTTGCAAACCCTTCTATATATTACGAAATACAATTAAACATTTATTGCTTAAATTAACTTAGAAATTAACTAACTACACGGACATCGAGTTATCTGCGTGGGTACATGTAAGACGTTCTCACGCATCACTGCTGCTGAGTGTACGGCTGCGACTGTAGCGGCGTGCAGCCGCCGCCACCATTGCCACGGGATCGCCGTCTGCCGCAGTGAAGTCTGGCCATTTAAGTATATCGAGTAACTTCAGTTTCAACTCTGTGGTCGTCGGACGCTCGGCGGGTTGTTTAGACAGCATCAACTGGAGTAGTTCGTGTTCGTTGGGGTAATTATGTGGAAACTCCTGTGGGTAATTGCCATCTCGAAGCTGCCGCAACGTTTTAATGCGCTCCATTTCGGTGCCGAAGAATACGAGCAACTCGAAGAAGATCAAACCCAACGAGTAAATGTCCACCTTGAAATCGTAGTGTTGGCCACGCAGCTGTTCRGGTGACATATACAAGTGTGTGCCGACTTGTTGTGTGTGGCGAGCGCACGATGGCAGTCCGGTGGTGTCGCCACACTTTGTCACCATGTTCGGTATGTCGGACATGTCGGTGACGAGTCCAAAGTCACCGATTTTTATTTGACCATCTTGTGAGAAGAATATATTGCTGGGCTTGAGATCGCGATGTATGAGCCCCTTTAAATGCACATAGTCCACCGCATCGACTATTTGGTGGAAAATGCTGGCGATATGGCTCTGCCGTGACTCACAGCGATTTTCGCGCAGCCAATCGCGTAGACTCTCCTTTCGGCACAACTGCATTTGTATGTACAGATAGACCTTGTTTTGCTGCGGCTTCGGTGTGGCTTGCAACAATGCCGAGGCCGGCAACAKTGCTTTACTATTGTTGCCATTCTCAATATTTGTGGCAAATTTGCCCAGCTCTAGCGAGGCGGGGCGWATTTTGCTTTTRGTGTTTGTTGTATAGTTGTTGTCGTTTAATGAACGTTCCAAATCCTTTGAAGTCCACACGTCACCATTCGTTTGGCCAGCACAACCGCTATCTTCGTTGGTTTCGTCACCGTTCGCCGAACGCACAAACTCAATTTGAAAAGAGTCGGAGAGTTGTGAGTAGTCCATATTTTTGCCGTTYTTTGGCAAACTCATATCAAATGAATTGGAATGAATGTCAATGGAAATAGAATTTGTATGCAACTTCTTGCCATTCATTTGTTTGTCCTTTTTAGTGCTATTCSTTTTGCTTTCTTCCTCGCTGTCGCYATCGCTCTCATCATCGATTTCATCGCTACATTTTATTGCCAGCGACTGTGACTCTGAGCGAAATATAATGCATGAATCGTCGTCTTCATCTTCTTCAATGCAATTGTCATGCTCGTGTTCGGAACCACAGTCCGTATTATTCAGGCTAGACATCCAAGAGAGCAATTGACGCTTTCGCTCGACCTGCAATTGACGTCGCGGCGGCTGCCTTGGCAGTGAAGCATTTTCGAAGGAAGGCAGGGTTGTACCGTCAGGCGTCTCAATTTGTATGGACATGGACATCTCGTGTGCCAACCACTTGCTATCCTCTTCTTCCTGCCAGCCAGGCGGTGGGGTTTCAACCCAAGCCTGTGAAGCAATAATTCGATTTAAGCAACTAACAATCAGGTAAAAACTATTGCACGAAGAAACTAACCTGAAAGTAGCGTACAATATTCTGATGTTCGCAATTGGCCAAAGTCTTCACTTCGCGCATGACGCGTTCGCGCGATTCCTTCTTATTTGGCAAGGTTATACGCTTCACCGCGTATTTACAGTCATCCAGTTTGTTTTTCGCTTCGAAAACAACACCGAAACCACCGCGTCCCAGACAGCGCAACAAATCGAAATCACCCTGGAAGCGCGAACTGAAGTGTTCACCCGAACAAGAGGTAGACTCTGATAGTGTACGATGCACATTGGCGGAAGTGTTCGCAGTGCCATTAACGCAAACGTTTGTGGGACCCAAAAGTGCAACTGTGGACTGTTCGGTCGCCTCATAAGCGGTGGGCACTGGCACATGACGTTCAATTACCAAAACTTCTTGACGCTGTCTTTGTCCCAAGAATAGATTCACTAGAACTGCAGTAGTCAGTGCGATTACAACAACTTCCTTCCACCAAAACCATAGTGACAGTATGACAACCTTTACGGGTGCATCGATATCGTCAAGACTAAAACCCAAATCGACGCTACCGGAATGATTGGTGTTATTCACAGCATTTCCATTATCATCACTATCCTCCACATCCTCTAGATCCTCATCAGCTTCATCATCTTGTTCTGCCTCATCTTCCTCTTCCTCATCGGTTATGCAGCGCATATTTTCGTTGCGATTCATATCCTCACGGGAATATAAATAAAAACCATTGCCATTCACAAACTCTGAGGCATTAAGTACAGATTGTGCAGACACCGCGAGTCTTTCTTCATCATAGGGTACCAACTCATTGCCTTGTATAAGTTCATTTGTATTCGGCAGTATAGTAATGGCATTTGATGACTCCAATGGTTTACCTTCTGTTAGCGCCTTTTCATTCTTTATTAATGCCAAAGAATTACTGCTAGCTGGTATGGGACGCCAAGGTATTACTGGCATCGGGGAGTCGGTTGTTAGGTGTGTGTATAAATTTGACTGATCGTCGATCTCACGGCGCAAAGTAACCGATTCCTGTGTTACAGAAGATATTACAAATACATGTGTAAGATATGAAATAAAACTTGGAATACCTGTATATACAATTGCTTATCATACATGCCGAGATAAATCGAGGGACTCATCGATTGTATGGGCGGATCAAATATATTATCCGCATGGTCCCATATCCACTGAGCGGAGCTAAACAAGTCGATCGTTTCTAGCTCATCTTCTGCGCCAATTTTCCAACCGCTCACAATGGGATGATCAAACTATGTATAGTTTCAAATAATGATTTTATTAATATTTTACTGATTTCCTAAATAGCTTACCTTGTATTTCCACAACATTGCATTCGGATCTGTTTTGCTGAACGCACAAATTACACCCTCCGGCACCACCACCTTTATATTCAAATCCAGCATGGCCAGATCCATGTCGCTGTATGGACGATCGTGGCATTCAGCCGGTCTAATCATATTCAACTCGTGTTGACCCACACTGAAATTCCAACGTTCGACACCGGTACGCGATTCCACAGCGCGTACAGTTTGTGTCTGTCGACGCACAACAATCACATCATCAATGAGAGGATTGTGTTCCATTTGCGCTTCATCGCCCCTAATTGTATTACCATTTTTATCGTCACCAGTTGCAGGCTCTCTTGCGTCTGTTGAATTAATGCAGCCATTCATGGAACACGCGTACAACAGTTGGCCCGTGCGTACGGATACACCATATGTGCGTGTCTCCTTGCCACCCGAAATGACCAGATCATCGGAGAATTTCGCCGAGGAGCTAAGCAAATTTTCGGTGGTTATCGGTATGGGATCAATGGAGTCACCATCGAATTTATAAATGCCCCCACTCAAGGAAGGTATCATACGCACGAATTGTCCATTATTTGTCAATTCAAGACGATGTATGCTAGACGATATAAGCGGTCCGGGACCGGTTGCCACGCTCCAACGTAATTTACCACCTTTGCTGACGTCCAGTGCGGACAAACGGCCGTCTAGCGTTGTTATATACAATAGTCTGAAATGAGAGAGTGTATTTACATAAGTATATGTATCAGAAAAGATTAAATAATTAATTTTATATGAAACTCTGAAAATTGGCCACTTGCTATTATACATCTCAACACGAACCAAAGAAGAAAGAGAAAAACAAAAAACAAAAACCAAAATCATAAACACATTTATACACATACACGAACATTTTTGATTTTCACACTCGTTCAGTTGTTTGTTCAATTACGCTTATCGGTTCCGCACAAAATAACGCATTATATGTATCAAATAGAAATAAATGATTGCTACATGTGTATGCATATGCTATAGTGGTCCGATATCAGCGGCTCAGGCAAATGAGCAGTAGTTCCCACAACCATTTGATCAAAGTAACCGGAGCTCACACGGATTATTATACGACCAAAGAGTGTCAACTCGCCATCATTCCTCGATATTCTGTCGTTATGATAACAACAACAAATGAGCAGCTTCTTGGTAAAAAGAGATATGCAAAAATTCGGGATCAATATATCAAAAACTAGTTTAACGTATTAAAAGAAAATGCAAAAATTTCGCTGATACTCGTTTTGTTGTTTGAATTCTTATAGTTTTCATCACGGCAACAATAATCGTGCATTTTCAGCACGTTACGATTGGTAAATGCAATTAGTTGGTGCATGAGTCATAGAGGCAATTTACGTTTGCAAATAGTAAAAAATTATTTATGAACATTTTGGTTATCAGTCTATTCCGAACACAACTCAGTTACCTTCATACATACATACATATGTATGTATATTAACACTGGACTTTAAAAACTGAAGATAGATGGGATATTTTTAACATATTTTAAATATTTCAACACCTTTTTGTAATTATTACATGACAATTATTTATATCAAAATTTTTTTCAAGGGCTGTGTGTTTCAAGGCCACATGTTTGGTTTGCATGTCACAATTGCCGATATAAATTTTCACAAAATGAAATTAATATTTCGTCACCAGGTTTAGGTTTACAGGAGAAGCAAAAACCCGTATAAAAAGAAAACCACTTGAGATATTGAAACAAAATTTTCAAATCTAAATTAACGTGAAACTATAAGTATATGTATTTAAAAAAAAAAAAATAAAGAAAACAGTAAACAAATTTTATGGTAGGTTTTGAATTTTCATTTCTGAAACAAAATAACGTATTATCAATCTATACTTCTATAAAAATTAAAAAGTTGAATATAAACCCTTTTTTAATTTTAAATAAAATCAGTTGCAAGTTTTTCATATTTTGACTTCATACCGGACCACTTGGATCATGGAGTCGCTAAACCGAACTCTGGCGGGTGCTTCTCTACCCATATACCGAGAGAGCTTTGGGTGGGAAGAAGCCGTTGGAGAATAGGGACCATGAGCTTCTCCACGGATGGGTCAAAGCATGTGGGGAAGGTTGGTGGAGGGGTCTACTGTCAGGAGCTCTCTATCAAATCTAGTTTCAGACTTCCTAACTATCGCAGTGTCTTCCAGGCTGAGATTGGAGCCATTAAGGTAGCGGTAGATTTACTACTCTGGAGTGCAGCCTCCTTTAGAGAAGTGGCCATCCACTCAGATAGCAGAGCGGCGAATCTAGCCTTGAACTCATTAACAATGAAAGAATTCAAAGCTGATCGAAGACTTAACCTCGCTACTAATAGCATCGAATGGCTTTGTGATAAGTGCCAGACTACAGCCGAATCGCAGAAAACTGTAAAGCTCATGAGAAGAGTCACCCTAGAACGTCTATCGGTAGAATGAAAGCGGACCTGTGCTCCTATATCCTCTTCTATTACTGAATAGCTGGGTGTCGCGGAAGATTGGTTAGCGCTGGATTGGTACACAAGTCCCAAGATCTTTCGCAAGAGATCTAGTAATCTCTTTGCCCTCAGTAATGCTAGCCTTTCCCTAGTTTTGGGGCTTGTAACACGTCTTCTTTTCTATGGCCTTAAAAAGGACAGACATGTAGCCTAATCTAACCAAAGCATAAACATTTGAACATAATCCGTAAAAATAAAGATAAACAATAAATGTAGACTAACTTCGGTATAAAAATAAAACAAACACTCTGTTATATTCACATACATGAGTGATGATACGTTATTTTGTTAAACGAAATCAAGCCCTTGATGATACGTTTTTTTTTTGAATTTTTAATATAGCTTGGGTATTTTTGATCGCAGAAGCTTAAAATTTGTGACACAACTGTAATATGTATGATGTGGTGAATCGTAATCAGTAAAAAACTCAATTTTGATTTTTTGATGATACGTTATTTGGCATTTCAGATGACGATTTGTAATTTAATAAAAAATATCATTTTATTATGCATAAATATTTTTTTTATATTTATTTATCGGCGAAAACTACTTCCAGCGATCTAAAATTGCATCAGCAACATCTGTATCAATATTGTTACTTGCTCTGGTTTTGTTGCATGTAATCAAAGTACCAGTGTAAACATTTATGACTCATCTTCGTAGGCATCACACGCTTTCCCAACAAAAGCGCGCCAAAATCCTGTCCCTTTCGGCTTTACTCTCCATTTCGAAGGTTGTTTCGTAAATAAACCTTCGAATTGCAAAAGACCACATCATCTTCAAACATTTTTTTTGTTTGATAAAACAGCGCAGACGCCAGTTTTAACATTAAGAAGGTGCCCTTCCTACCATTGCATCAAATTTATGTTTGTTGGTATGGTATAGGCTAGTCATCTGTTTTACTTAAATTCAGCCAGCCTCAAAAAATTACGTTACCAAACGAGAATGTGCATGTATAAATTATGAAAAGCACTAAATAGAAGTTAAATCAATTCAATGTGGGCAATGTAATTTCACTAATAACGCACTCCGGCTAACTGACCCATACTAAAGTTGCTGGTGAAATTATGTTTTTATACACAATGTGTTGATGCATTTTTCCATTAAGCTTAGCATTTTAAAATTTGTATAAATTAAAAACTTTTTACATACGCTAAGTTACTTTCTTTAGTTATTTTTTTATCAAATTGATTATTCAATATTAATTGGAAAACACGAACCAAACAAATTTATTAGAAATATTTGAACATAATAACAAAATAATTCAAAAACTTTACCACTATATTTCGTATTTTAAATCTTGTTTGTCAAACGTGCAATGTGATCAGAATTTTCTCTATCCAAAAATATAGCGGATCAAACGCTAAAATCACCATTCCCACGACAGTCGGGTCTACGAAAACCGGAACGGACCCGGATTTTTATTCGGCCAAGGACTGTCAACTCGGCAGAATTCTGCCGATACGACAACAACAACATAAAATCACCATATAATGTCTGGGTATTGACTTATGTGTACATAGATATTTCTAGAACATTTTAGAAATATCTGTAATGTGATATTGCAATTTATAAAGCATAATCTTTTGCGGCAAATTGTGAGAGAGTTATATGCAAGGAATAGACTAACCTGCGTCCTATACTGTGATCTGTATTATCATCGTCACAATACGGGATAGCGACAGCTCGGCGATTTAGTTGCAAAGTTTGTTCATCTATCGGTACTGGGTTCTCAGCTCCAACACTTCCTATAATATTTGTCATTGTGGCAGCAGCAACAATTGAGGTGATCATCGTAAGTTGAAGTAATGATTTGCGGCACTTCCTGACGACATTCAGGTCTCTTTGAATGCCCATATTATATGATACAACGCCGCAATGGACACCTCCGATAATTTAAGCGGCGACTGTGGTCAGCGCGTATAGCAAGTACAAAAAAAAAACGAAAAATATAAAATTTCACATACACGATTCTATGTTGCAGAAGCGAAGCGTGTACGAAGCGCAATGGAAATGGTTAGGTGAACAGAGAAACCTATGATGATAATTAGSGATAGGCGAAGGAGCAACGTGTGAAGCACCCAACAACGACGGTGCTCTTTTCCACATCACTTAAGTTTTACGTTTGTCAACTTATGTAAACTATGGATTGCACAGCCTCCTTTTTTTATATAATATTATTATTATTTTGCACTATTTTATATGTAAATTAAAAGTAGAAAAAACAAAATAGTATAATATGATCGAAACAGTAAAAACCACCAAAAACAACCGATTCAACTACGAAGTTTTGCAATGACAACTGCATGGATGTCAATCAATGTTATCAGGTGGCATAAATTTCCTAGTATTTGCTTATCGATGAGGAAGTGTTCCGAAACGGGTAATTTTAAGCAAAAAGTTATATTAAAAAAAAACGATTTAGCAATTTAAATGACTTTATTTTTATTAAATGTAACGAAAAATTATTTATTAAGAAGCAAATTATGATATGATATTATGATATGATTCATCTAGCCGAGTAATTGGCTTTGATGTAATTATTAGCTAGAAACTATACTTTAAATTAAGGCTTCATGAACCCTTATTAACTTTTCAAACGTCCTTATTAGCTTTTGAAATACATTTTTTCAGGTTTCTCATATGTAGACAAATAAATTTAAAAACGAGGATGGAACTGAAGCTGTAATATGTTGTTTTTCGTATGACCCTTAGTTACTTAGTTGAATTTAGAAAATGTTATCAGTTCTGAAAAATTAGCCGCTTCTTGGGAAGGAATGGATGCATGCAAAACTTCAGATATTATATTTCAAAAACTGAGACTAGTACGCGTCATATTATATCATTTACCAGCGTACATATATATTTTACAGGTTCTTCGACGTTAGACACCTTGAACAGAATATAAACAAATTTAATACCAGATAACAAATGCAGAAAATTTCACCCAAGTGTCTGCTATCAAATAGTGGAAACAAAAAACCCTTGTCGCCCAAATAATTAACTAACAATAGTCCATATAGTTGCGGTTACCTAAACTCCACGGTTATCCAATTGTACTTGATATTACGCTAGTTAAACAACTTATCATAGTCGCTTTATTAATATTTTATAAATAAAATTACCAATTTAAAGATGTAATTTAAGTTCTTATTAAATGTAATTATAATGTACGAATAACAATTTTATTTTTTACCACACTGTAATAATTTCTTTCACTAAATTTGTTCAAATGCCGCACGCGCATTGAAGCTGAATTAAACAAAAAAATTTCGTACGATCTTTTTGCCAAAAATCAAATAAGCAAAAAGTAATTTTCAGAAGATAAAAAATACAAATTGTGAATAATACAAAAACACATATGTATGTACGTGAATAGTGAGAAATGAGGAATGCTAAAAATTAGATAATTTATGATTTTTCAGATGTTTCAGATGTTTCCGTTGTTTTGTTTAAACCTATTTAATTAAATAAATTATTGGGAAGTAAAAGCGGGCTCCTCGCTTTTCGACTTGATACAATCATTCAACTTCTCTTTGAACTGACTGGCTAGATCAACATTCTTGAAACGCACCGCCAATTTCTCCACTTCGCCTTCAGACGATTCGGCAAAATTTAAGGCTGCCCAAATAAAACTTTTTGGGTTGTTATTCATGTTGTTAAAACTAAAATCCGCACCAACTGCATGATTCAACACCAATTTGTGTATTTGCTCACGACGCATCACCAGCCGATATGTGTGTTTGGTTTTGTGTTCCAAAATTTTGAGCTCACCAACGCCTGCACATAAGATGAAACATATATTTACTTTACTGAATATGAAATTAGTGGTTTATGTATATATTTCTTACCGCGTTCCTTCCACTCTTTCGTGTTAGCATCGTAACGGTAAAGTGTCGCACGTTCACCGAATAATTTCGTCTCGTCTTCTTCGCCGGTACTTACTTCAATTTCATCTGGTAATGCAATTATAGGATCATAATGTGGATCATAGTTTTCATTATCATCATTTTGCGTAGAATCGTTAGCGTTGCCGTCTTTTGACGTGTTTTGTGCCGATTTAGCAAAGTTAGAAAAGGCATTTTCATCGGTTAGACCAATGAAACCGCCGGGACCTGGTTTTTCTGATGGTTTGTTGGTGTTAGCGGAGTTCGCCTTCGCAGCTAAACTGGCAAAATCAGTCGCACCAGCTTTGTTCGAGAGGTCAGCAAAACTGGGTGCGGCTACAGTTGGCTCCTTTGGAATACCTCCAAAAATGTTTGCTTCTGTATTGCTTTTTGCGGTATTCGCACTATTACCACTRCCAAATATAGAGCCTTGGGTGGTAGTGGCGTTTCCAAAACCAGAAAATGTTGAACTGCCAAATATGGACGTACCTCCACCAACTGTATTAGCTGTTGAGTTGCTTGTACTACCAAATATCGATTTGGTAGTTGTTGTTTCATTATCCGAAGAAGATTTACCATCAAAAATTGAACTGGAGCCTGAACCAAAAACTGGTTTTCCACCAAATATGGATCCACTGCCAGTGTTGCTGGCAATACCACCGAAAATAGTATTTGGTTTCTCGCTTTCAGATGTGGTAGAATCAGCGGCTTTAGTTAAAGAATTGGAGGCATTGCCGAAAATAGAGGGTGTTTGTCCAAAAATAGGCTTTTTATCTACATAGGTGAAAGAAATATTAATATTTTGAATATATTGGCCAAAAATTATAGCATGTCGTATAAATTCCCCTCTAAATAACACTCAACTCACCTCCGCCACCACCAAAAATAGAGCTCCCACTCAACCCACCAACGCCGGCATTATTACCAAATAGAAATGTTCCACCTGTTGCGCTCGTCTTATTTTCATCATCTTTTTTGACATTATTCATAGCAGCGGTAAATGAGAAACCACTGGCACTCTTTTCGCCAGTAGCGCCGAAAGCTGTAGAGTTTACGCCAGCAAAGCCGGAAAATATATTCGATTCGCCCGATTTAGGAGTGGCTGTAATGTTGCTAGAGGTAAGCGTTGTGGCTGCAGGTGAGGGTACCATCGGTGAGAGAGCGCTTTGCTTCAGGAGTGAACGATTCGCAATGACCGCACTATCGGCTTTGGGTAATGACAAAACGGGTAATTCGAGTGGTTTTAAGACATTTTCATTGTCATCAGCATTAACGAATGTTTCAGTGGTTTTTCGTACCGGGAAAACAAATTTATCTGGATCACAACCACGACAACCAGCACAAGATGGTTGCGCTGTAAAGAACTCATAAGGTAATTGCAATTTATCAGCAGTCATCCTATCTGCCTCCGACAAAGCAGCTGGTGGAGTTCCAACCTCCTTTTCGCTTTCTATAATCTCAGTCATATTCAATGTAGTATTCGTAGATATGCTACCGGTACTTTCGATGGGAACAGCCGTTTCCGCGATGGCACTTTTCACTGCATCCATAAAACCTTGTGCAATATCTTTATTCTTAAAACGAAGTGAGAATTTTTCCAACTCAACGTTGCCCTCACTAAAATCGTTCACCACAAATAGCCACGATTTGTCATCCTTGTGCTTATACTCGACTTCGTCGTTCAGCACATGATTAAGGCAGATTTTGAGCACCTGTTCACGACGCATTACCACTCGCAACTTTTTGGTTTGCTTGTGACGCAAGATCTTAACATCGCCTAGACCACGCTCCTTCCATTCGCCATTGACAAAGCGATACAATTTGGCACGATGCACATAGAGTAATTCCTCTTCCTCTTCGCCCGTTTTAACATCAATCTGAAAGGGTGATGAGTACAGTATGAATAGTAAATATTAAAAACAAATACAATACATTAATTTTATTATTAAAAAGAAGAAACTATGAAAATAACAGATTAAAAATAAAGAAATTAAAGTCAAACAAACACTCGTAAATAAAAAAAAAAAGTTGAAAGTAATGAAAATTTATTTTAATACAAACCTAAATGTTTATTTAGTTTCTGCTAACAAATTCTTAGACAGTTAGAATTCTAAGCAAACGAAAATGCTAACATGTTTGGGAAACATGATAGCAAAAGGGACGAGTAAGAAAAACATGACTTGGAGAGAACAAACCTATTCCCACTCAATTCGACATTTCATGCTACTAACCTTATCCGGTAGTGGTATGACCGGTGTGAAGTAAGTGTTGTTCTCCTCCTCTTGGTAGTCACCATCTTCACCGTCGTCCGCCGCGGCATCTGCATCACCACCGCCAGCGCYGTTCGACTTGCCGGGACTCTTTGGCTTCATCGTGAAATTGAAATCTTTTTTATCTAAAGAAAACATTGATGTGGATTCTCCACCAGCACCGGAAGTTTTCGGCTGCGGCTGGAATGAGAAAGCGGGCTTCGATGTTGTTGGTGCATTCGTTGAAGTTTCCGGTGTAAACGTAAAGGACTTGGGCGCGTCAGTGGTGTTTGTATTTGTCAAACTGCCAAATAGAGATTTGCCCGTTTCGGTTTGTGCGCCACCAAAAACAAAACTACTTGTAGGCGTTGTTGTATTAGCGGTTGCTGTGGAGGTGGCAGCGGCGGCCGCATTAAAACCAAAACTGAACTTCTGCGCTGGATTTGAGAGTGCAAGCACATCTTTCGTGGATTCCTTTTTAGGTACTGTATCGTCTTTGGGTGCATCACATGCCTTGCAGTAAAGAGCGTCAGCTGTGTTGCTTAAGTAGCAATCCTGACATGTCCAAGAACCCATTTTCGGCTTAAATTGATCACCGAAACCCGATTTTGAAATCGTCGTTGTAGTGGCGGCGGGTTTTGTCACGCTGGTCGTGCTATTCACATTTTCTGCAAGGATACTTGATGTAGCAGCAGGCTTACCGAAAGTAAAACTATTAGCTGCTTGCACTGGTGCCGCTGCACTACCATTCGTTGCGGGTGAGAAGCCAAAAACAAATGATGCCTTTGGTGGATTAGTTAGTAGAACATTTGTCGTGTCCTTTTTGGGCACAGTGTCATCCTTTGGCGAATCACACGCAATACAATATTGTTTGTCAGCAGTATTTGATATGTAGCAAGCGGAACAATCCCATGAACCGGCTTTGGGTTTGAAAGCATCACCAAAACCTTTGACGGCCGCTTTACCTTCCGTTTCTTCTGTTGATTTCTCCTTGACTTGTTTCCCAATTGCAGCAGCGGCGCCAGCGCCGGCGTTCTCATCAACTTCATCGCCCATATTTGCTTGCGCTTTCAATACTGCGTCATGGAATTGTTTGCAGATGTCGGGTAATTTGAAACGCACCGTTAACATTTCGGTAGTCACTTCACTTTCCGAGTAGTCTTGACCGGCCCATGTCAGCGCGGTTTGTGAATTCTTTGCATATTTGAACGCGGTGTTTTTATACAAACGCTGATTGCAGCAGAGCTTATGTATTTGGTCACGTCTCATTACCAAACGCACCTTTTTTACGTCGTTTTTATCCTGTAATAATTTCATGTTACCAATGCCGCGCTCTTTCCACTCGCCTACCTCTTTGTCGAAACGCAAGAGCTTGGCACGATGCTCGAACAAAACAATTTCATTCTCCTCACCCGTGGAGACTTCCACCAAATCGGGTAACGGTATTACCGGATTGAAAGTGGCTGTTGGCACATATTCATCCTCCGCATCGGACGCATTGGATTTATTCAATGCTGATGAAGCTGTCGACCCAGCGGCTGCGCCACCAACGTTTGTTGCAGCCGAAAATGCTGGCAGATTCCCAACACTGAATGGTGACGAAGTGGCGACACCCGATTTGCCCAAATTACTGAAGATGTTGGCAAAGGGTGATGAAGTGGTAGCCGTGGTGGAGTTCGTCGCAGCTGTGCTGGGTGCGTTTGTGGCTGCACCACCTTTTTCGAAACTGAAATGAGCGAAAGGCGAGGCTGTGGATTTATTTTCGCCCGCAGCATTCGGCGCTGCAGCTGCTAGTCCACCGAATAGCGTTTTGGAAACGCCGCCGGCGCTTGATATAGCACTCGTGGCAGCAGACGTTGGTGCCACAGATGTTTGTGCTACAACGGTTGGTATTTTTTCAGAGTTGGTCTTTGTAGCTGGTGTGCTGGTGACGAAGTTGGATGCTGCGCTTTTGGTCAAGCCGAATGGTGCAAGTTGCGCAGATGGATTTAACTTATTATCTTTAGTAGTTTGTTCTTTCGTAACGGTCACCTCTTTTTTGTTATCCAATTCTTCGGCTTCTTTTTGTGCCTGTTTGAAACAATCGTAGAATTTTTGCGCTGACTCCGGCAACTTGAAACGAACAAAGAAGCGCTCTGTCTTCAACTCCTCATCAGCGAAATCGTTGGCCACCCAAATGTGTCCCTTCTTTTCATTCGCCGGCGTTGTTAATATAAGTTCTTTGGTGATTTTATGATTGGCACATATTTTGTGTGTCTGATCGCGACGCATGAGTATTCTTGAGAAACCATCTTTATTTTTCAGTATCTTTATATCGCCAATACCACGTTCTTTCCAGTCCTTATCAGCGAAACGATAGAGTTTGGCGCGACAACAAAACATTACATCTTCGTCTTCCTCGCCAGTTCTAACCTCTATTTCATCAGGCAATGGAATTATGGGCTTAAAGTCAGGTCGCGGATCGTATTCTACTTCAGCTTCTGTACCGCTCTTATTCGGCTCACTCGAAAAACTGTCCGATGTTTTGTTCAAAACCGAAGTGCTATCTCCTGAACTATTCTCTCCAGCTGCAGCAGCAGCCTGGGCTTGAGCCTGCTCTATTTGTGGCCGAAAACTGAAAGTGCTGGTGCTGATCGTGCTGATTGGCGTAGTGGAGGCTATATTCTTTCCGCTAAATATGGAGGTTGTAGAAGATGTAGGCGTTGTAAAATTATTGCTAAAAGTAATGCTGAATGGACTTTGTGTAGTGGCAGTGGAGCTTCCAAAAGCGAATCCAGTAAAGCCGCTGTTGCTTGTGGTAATGGTATTTGTAATTACGTTAGCAGGTGTAGCTTGCGTTGATGTATGTACTACATTCGACTCTGTTGTGGCTACGAGGCTTGGCTTGATATGATGCGGTGGTATTGTAACGCTCAATGTTGGTTGTTGTGCCAACAAGGCTGACCTATTTGGATTTGGTAACGGGTCTGAACTGGTGATTACCACATTGGCTGGTGGTCCTTTTTCAACTGGTTGATTATTAAGTACTTTATTGAATTGTATGGGCGCAGTGGTCGGTGTTGACTGTGAGGAAATTGCTGGTGGTAAGCCTACAACAGCTGGAGTACTTGTTATGGCAGGCGCTAACGATGCCAACGACATCGGCACTGACAACTGTGGCAATTGTGGTTGCAATGATGATGGGAATTGTGGTGGCATTGTTGGTGGTTGCTGTGGTTGTGTCAGCAAACCATACAGATTGCTTGGGCGACCATCTTGTGGCGGTGCGGGCAATAATGGCGTTGATTGTGCCATGCTAAAGCTCAAATTGGCATCCATATATGGCATGGGCAGCGCATTACGTTGACCTAGTAAGGTTTTAATAGAAAATTGTTTTTTTTTTTTTTTGTTAAAAAGTTAGCTTAAAAAATTTGTTTTAAAAATACTCACCCAATATGCCGCCGGCGGAACCAGGTGGACCAGGCGGTTGCGACATCATGTACGGTTGTGGATAGTAATTCATTGGATAATTCGGATTAAACATGGGACTATTGTATGCAGCTGCAGCCATTGGATTCGGCGGTAAGTGCATTGAGTTTCTTTGCTGTGCTGCTTGTTGTTGAGACTGTGGGCCAGCAACAAAGGGGCTTTGCACGCCAATGGGTGGTTGTGTGCTGGGTCCATTACCAACGCCGGGAAACATGCTACCTGCAGCAGTCATGTGCGTTTGCGCAGGCGCTTGATACAATTGATTTTGCAATGCATCTTCGATCATATAGAGATCATCGAGCACATGGGATGCATCATCACGTGATGGTGGATTTGAAGAAACACGTGTACGTTTCATAGCTTCCTCAAGGCCAGCAATTTTATCCTTCAGTGAAGTGATTTCCTTACGCATTGACAGCATTTCTGGTTTAATCGTGTCAACAAGCTCCTCTTTAACAAAGGTTAGAGTTTTGGCCATTTGCTTTACTAAATTCTCCATTTCAGTATTACGAGGCGAGGCTATTAGCGCGGCAGCGGTTGCTTCACGTCGAGAACGGTTTATTGCTGGTGTAGCAGACAAGGATATATCGTGGTAGAACTCAGCTTCGGCATCTTCGTAGGTGCTAGAGTTATTATGTCCGGTGGCTGGGCTACCTTCATTAATGAATTTCATAGTAGCCTGTTGCAATCTTTTCAATTCAGTATGTATTATGGAATTCAAAGGATGTTCCGGGTTTGCTTCTGTGTTCTTCAACAGATTCAAAGTCTGATTGAGGCACTCACTTGCACGATCCAAATACATTCGCTTTGCTTTTTTTGGTGTTTTATTGGCTTCGTCCAATTTGCGATAGGCCTCTGCTTGTAAATATGTCGCAAATGGCAACTGTACGCCAGTCAATTCTTCGATCAGCTCTTCATATTCGGCTTTCTTGAAGTAACGCGAAGCTAAATATGAAACGGCATCCTCTGCTGCATTASAAATCTCGCGCTCAACAACCGAAGTTTTGGCTTTAGTATATTTAAAATATTTGCGGAATGGCTCTAAAACGCCTTTATTGTTCATTTTCACCATGTTTAAACCATACTTATAGATATTTTCTGCCCGTGCCTCCAAAAAGCCTTTCTCCACTGGTTTAACAATATCCTGTGCTCGTGCGACAAATATCTGCCCCAATTTGAACACGATGATCATGTCAATTTTCGGCCCATTAACACCGCGCACAGCTTCTATACCATACTGTAAGTTAGCGCGTAACTCGGCTAAATTATCCGCGCTTAGATTTTTGTAAACCTGATAGGCAGCTAGCCACCAATTGGATTGTTCCTCGGTACATAGCTGCCCCTGCAAATTAACGAATGGCAGTATGCGTGGACGTCCGGAAGCGCTGCGATTGCCCGTGTTGTAATTGTCAAAGCTTTCGCGTTCCACTTGCAGTGTACGTTTAGCTTGTATAGTTGCCGCATATAAAAACGTATCCAAATCCAATTGGTTTAAAGACTCTGCACCACAAAATGCCAAGTTTTGTGTGGAAAAATTCAAACCACTAAAATATTTAGCACGCACATAGGCGAGATTATCATTACCCAAACATAGGTAGACCAAATGTTGCAAAGATTGTGGTTTTAAGTACTGCGCATCCTCTTCATAGCGCTCAACGTCGGCGTAGGTGGGCAGCTCGAACACGGGCTCGACCAGTTTCGGACTCTTGATTAACAAAGAACTTTGTTCTTTAACTTTTTGATCACTGTTGCAGCTGTCTCTTATACACATCTAGATGTGTATAAGAGACAGCCTCTTCATAGCGCTCAACGTCGGCGTAGGTGGGCAGCTCGAACACGGGCTCGACCAGTTTCGGACTCTTGATTAACAAAGAACTTTGTTCTTTAACTTTTTGATCACTGTTGCAGTAGAGCGCAGCAAATACGTTTCGCCGCCACGTTTTGTCTGAACAAATTTGACGTATTTGCGACAACAACTCATCGCTGTTGCGCCAYAACGGTGGATTGTTACCAAGCAAACTATTTATTTGTTGATTGGCATTTTCTTTGTCAGTAGTTAACTCGTCTGCAATGCATGATAGCAAAGTACGACCAGCCTAAAATGAAGTAACATATTTGCTTTATTTACAATGATAAAATTGAAATTAAATTATAAATTGAAATAACATACGCTTTTTCATAATCAAATATTTCATAACAAAACCAGAAAAAACATTCAGAATGTTGAAAGGCCTTCGGTGTTGTTTGTCAACATCAACTAGTGACCAACACGTCAATAAAATAAATGAATTGGTGATTTAGACTAGACGATTAACAACCAGACGGATCAGTTAACACGTTTAAGAAAAATGAAAGAACAATTTATTCCAAAATCATTTAATTTTTTGAAAGACAGCATCCCGTTAACGTCTGTGAAACAATGTTTTCCAAATACCAGGATGTCATATTATTACTGTAAACCGTACTGTGCCCAAAAAATAAGGTGACATTTGAATTTAAACTGCTCGCGAMGAAGGATTTGGAGAATTATTATTTTTTAGGTTGATAGTACTGTCAGCAACATTTATGTGAAATTTCATGTCAAAATATTCATTAGTGTTTGAGATACGTGTCGTTTTGTGAGCTGCTAAAAGTGAGTTTTTCGGTTTTTACGATGTCGAAATTTGTTGAGCAAAGAATTTGCACTAAATTTTGTTTACGGTAAGAAGAAGAAGCCTTTGGTGATGAGGCTATGTCTAAAAACAAAAAATGTTTACAAGTGGTATAGTGAGTTCCAAGCCGGCCGTGAACGTGTCGAAGRCGAAGAGCGTCAAGCTCACGTTCAACAAATCAAAGATTTGGTGTTGAAAAACAATTATTAATTAATTAACAATTAGAGACCTTTCTGATGAAGTTGGCATATCGAAAGGCCTAGCCAACACTATTTTGAAGGATGTTTTGGGCCTCAATCGCGTCAAATCTCMACTGATACCGAAAACAATGAGTTTTTGGAAAAAAGGAATTCGCGATTATTTCGCCAACAACTCAACCCATATCGTTCCGTAACCACCGTAGTCACCTGGTCTTGTGCCGTGTGTTCACCAAGCTCAAAAGACCGATCCGGTGACACAGTTTTTATACGATAGAGGAGATACAAGCCGCAGCGAAGACGGAACTGAAGGCCATCCCGGARAGTTTCGAATATTGGAAAATCCGATGGCATAAGTGCATTGCATCGGGAGGGGATCACTTTAAAGGGGATGAAATTGATTTGGAAGAATAAATAAAGWATTTTCWWAATAAATACAATGTCACCTTATTTTTTGGGCACAGTTAGAAAATTCATATCAAACTGAATATACACTACACAGGGTGTACGCATCTTTTACACTTTTTCTCTTACCTGTGCGCAACGGAAAGAACCCTCGCGATTCCACAACTGTATCAACTGCTTGCCTTGTTCGTCAGTGTGTCTCATCCATGGTTCACGATTGTCTGGCACATCTGTTTGGAAAGCAAATAGTAATAGTGGTARCACCACCTTTACAGTTTCTTTCCACTTGTTCTTGTTTTGCAAAAGTTCACGCTTGAAGATTAAAGCTGTCGCATAAATTAGCATCTGACCGCGATAATGATCCAAAAAAAGATTAACCAATTCACGTTGTGCGCACAATTTATCCGACAACTGTGTGACTTTGAACAGATATTGATCTAAATTGAAAAGTAAATTTGCCGTCTCCGTTASTCCTCCAGTCGCAGAAGCGGCAGTTAATGTGAAACTAATGTTGACTTGTCGTTCCAGGCAAATAATCATTAACAGCCAAAACTCCCAATCCTTTTTCGTGTTTGGCATATGTTCATATTTGTTGAGCACTAACCACACGATATTGTACCATTCGCTGCTGCTGGAGAAATTGTCATGCTGGTTCATCTCAAAATTGTGTACATATTTGAAGGCGTCCAACACTTTATTTTGTTCAATGTAATTCCGCATAAGTCGAACACGTAATTGCACATCATTTGGACGAGCATTTATTTCTTTCAGTATTAAATCCTCAACTTGATTCGATTCCAGATTATCTTTGTTCATCAATTTCAAGCGCAATGAGAATACTGMATCGTGTTGCACCTTCTCCGACTCAGCTAATTCACACCAATATTTAGCTTTACTCACATTCAAGTTTTTATCATCCAACAATAGTTGACAAACATCGGCCAACACTTCGGGTTGTTTTGAATTCAGTTGTAAAGAACGTTGAAAGGACTGTAGCGCCTTTTCTGGTTTCTTAAGGCGTTGATAACATTGACCAAGTAATTTATGCGCCTGATCATTGTCTTCTTTTACGTTGAGGTAGGAGCACAGATATTGTTCTGCGGTGGAATATTCGCCGATTTTGTAATAAAGTTTGGCGATGATAAAACTTCGTAACTGCCGCTAAAATTTAAATTATTCAAAAATAAATATTTAATCAAAAATGAAGATAATATACATATTTATGGAAAAAATACTTATATGTCCTATAATTGAATTTTTGTAATAATATAACCAAAGTTCACAACAGGTAAACAGCCAAATAGCATCCAATAATGTTCATACAACTTTGTGCTTACCACTTTTATATCTATAAAACTTTTTGGGCACCAGTTTATTAAGCTTCTACAAATTACATTTAGATCTTAATAACTTATGCAAAAGTTTTTGTTTCTGAAAAACAAAAAAAAAATTTCATTCCTTGATTTAGCAAACCCTGGTAAAAACAACCGCCGAAATTTTTACATCGAATCAACTCTGCGCTAATAACGGCAGAGAACGAATATTACTAAAAGAGAAATATGAAGGACACATAACCTCATTTTACATAAAATATTTGCTAGTTTTAAAAATAAATTAATATAAGTAAATAACCCTGATGATATTTTAGTTTGCACATGCAATAACGATGATATAAGTCCTACAATCCAATCCAATATATTTTTTGACAACGCCGGTTGGTTGGAAGCACACAACTAAACACACAAATTGGCGCCGCATTGTTTCGCCGCAAAATAAATGCATTAATGTGAATACCTGAAATTCTATTGGCTTTGCACATTTTAATTAAATTATGTAACATAAACATAAATATATCTAAACCAATGGAAATGTTATGATACTAGCATGGCCTTGCTTTAACACGTACCTCAGATTCGGAACGCAACTTCGATAGTGCAGTTCGCACATGGGCATCCACTTCTTTTTTAGTTTTGTACATTTTTTGCACGCACRATTAAGCAGGAATCAACAAATCGTCACTAGATTTTTTTCTTCCGATAATTATATTCTTTAGTTACTTTCTTTAGTCACTTTTATATTATATTTTTGGTCGCAATGCAATTTTCCCACTTTGTATTCTCTGATTTTCGATTATTCACACTTTTGTAACAAACGCACTGAAATTCAATTTTATCCGTCATAAAACGTTGATGGGAAAAACAAAATAACTTTTTCTTTATTTTACGCTATTACACTTTCACTGACAAATTTTCCCATGTTCGGCGCTTGGAAAAATTTTTGCAAGTGGCGGCGTTTCAGCACTTTCGGCTTTCGGTATCTTTCCATCGCGTCAGAAAAACGGGCAGTTGCTAGCTGTATTGTTTTAACATTTTGTTGAAATCCACACACAGATGCCGCCAATCACATAATAAAGAACTTTGCAAATAATTATAAAATATGGTTAATTTAAAATTGCAAAATCAATTATTTCGTTATCCATATTAAGAAAAAATCATTTATCCAAGTAAATGTAATGCAATCAATATAATATCAAAGATAAAATGTTAACATATACATATCTGGATAAAATAATACAAGTAAACATGAGCGCAATATACGCATTTGCATTCATGGATTGTACTTTTTTATTGTAGGCATTTCATTAATATGAGCATATTTTCATTTCACAATTAAATTAAATTACATTCCACAGAGTTACCGTATCCTATAAGTGTCTTTGCAGAAGTTTATATTCATTTGTCTTGCTTTAATTGAGCAGCGCAAGGATACCAAACTCTTACTGTGTAGTTTTAATGTAAATTACCTATACTGCACAATTATACAAAATAGTGAAATTTGGCAGATTAATGTATCGAATTGAATAAATAAATGTATTAATAAATATTGGCAGCGCTAATTAATGATGAAATATCTGTCTATATATACAACGACACCTAACTTCACGCAAACTTGGCCCACTTCCTTTTCCGTGTTAGCTGTGAAAGAAGAAACATGCCGGTGGGTGTCAAATTCGATGAAAATTTACAAATTACTGCCTTTTAATTATTAAATGGGCATTTCTTTTGCATTGGAATGAAAGTTCTAGCCTGTGTGCAAGTGAAACAAGTTTTTTTACTTGAATAAAATGCCAGAAATTTCGTAAAGTGCTTGTGTTAATTGCGACAAACGCTCGACGGTGGCAAAATGAAAGATTGCATGCGCTTGTGTATCGAGTTCACATTACTAAGAAGAACTAAGCCAATGTTGTACACCTTAACTCGATGAATATTAATCGCTGAGTCAATTATTGACTACATTTCTTTGTGCATATTAAAACAATGAAATAAATAAGTGATTTATATCAATTAAAATATGTGATAAACATAACCTAGAAAATCTTGCAGTTTAATGCCACACAAACTGAATTTTCAACTGATTGCARCAATTCTGAATTGATTGTGTTTACTTATATTTGCAGCTAGCAAAAGATTTACTGCACCCATTGCCCGCTGAAGAGAAGCGTAAGCACAAGTTGAAGCGCTTGGTGCAACATCCCAACTCTTACTTCATGGATGTTAAGTGCCCCGGCTGTTACAGAATTACCACAGTTTTCAGTCATGCACAAGGCGTCGTTGTATGTGCGGGATGTGCCACAATTCTGTGCCAACCCACAGGAGGACGTGCTAAACTTACTGAGGGTATGTTTTGCTTTTTGGTAATTTCGTATGTGCATTAATTTACTAATTTTGTTTTTTYTATTTTGCAGGTTGTTCTTTCAGAAGGAAGCCACAGTAGAATAATAAGATGTCAGCGCGATTATTAATTTTTTAATAAACAAARAATAAAAAGATACAACCAAACAAGAGCATTTAACTATTTTCTTTACATTAAAACTATAAAAAGTGTGGTTCAGCTCTGTTGGAAATAACTGCAATGTTCAAATGATTTTAATGAATGAAGTGAATTGTTTGTAAAAATGGTAAAATGAACTTGGAGCTCAAATGCATATTAATTGTATTTGGTGTAAATACATGTGTCGTTTAACCCAATAAATAAAGAATTTTCAATTCTATGGCTTRCCTTGGAAGAGGAAACGTTCGCTACGAGATATATTTGAAATGTGTGGAAGTGTTATATAGAAATTGTGATCTAATGATTGTGTGCACAATTGATTGAAAGTTGGGCAAAATCTAATCAGATTGCTAAACTTCAAGTAAACAGTTTTGGTCTCGGCAGTAATAATCTTAAAACACTAAAAATTAATAACATAAATAACAATTTTTATACAAAATTCGAATTTCATTATCTCAGTTTTTAAACAGAACGTATTTTGTCTTTGTAATGTATATTTCCTCTTTATGATTGGGTAATACATATATATCTTAAAAAAGCAAGTTGTATCAACAGTAATTTATGAAACTAGGGAATTTATGATACAGRGAACAATTTCTACTGTGCAATAAACAACTTTTAGGGGACCGGCTTTAGTATAATGAAAATTATATTTTTTTTTATATAACATTTTTTCGATACACTCGAGAGGTCGTGTTTTGGGTAGATAGGACATTTTTAGTCAGTTTTAATATATATGTGGAGAATATAACATGAATTAAAAAAGGGCTGATATATTGTATTGAACAACAAAAAAACACAAATTTGGAAATACCATATACAAGGTAAAAAAAATTGTTTCCCAATAACCGCATTAAAAAAAGTAATTTTTCATTTAAATGTGTATAAAATATACAAATAATATAAAAATTTACTCTTAAGCATACAATAAATTTTCAATTAAAAAATTCACAAATTTTGTGGTTTAGTTAAAAATGAGAACATAAGCTTTGTTTTTTTTATGATTCAAAAATATATTTATCGAATATTCCAACTAATAAAAATTTATTTTGAGAACATTAGTGAACAAGTATCCAAATGGTAAAAGACATACATCCATTAGAATTAATTAGACATTATGGATTAGAAGATATTTTCGTAGGAAAAAAAAACTCAAGTAATAAAAGCGTATCTAATTAAATTATGATTGTTATTTATAAACGGAATTAGAGAACTACAAACTATATAATAAGGGTAACAATGCACAGTACTAACATAAGCAACCCTGTTTTGAAATATTCCTACTCGTCAAGTTTATAAMGGGGCATCTCGACAGGATAAAATTTATGTCGTACTAACTGTAAAATCTATTGCTATTGCCATTGTCAAATCTCTATGTGGGCATTTGTTATCATAACATAATCATTTGCGCAAAAGCATAGGGTAGGTAATTTCGACCTGATGTAGCGCATGCTTTGAGCTCACGAAAACTTTATTTTATAACATTGCGAAATGCCGTTGGGTAGGTAGCTGATTTAGCGTATGTTTTGAGCACTTCAACTGCTTAAAACTGTTATGAGGAAAATAAAAAAGGATTACCATCCTTTTTTTTTACAAATATATTTCTGGGAAAAATAAGAATTCATATTTTTGGACTCCTATGTAATAATTGTRGCATACATTTTATATACCACTTAAAAAAATAATAAGTTTAATATGAGCAATGATATTTTGATTTATGCTTGTATAAAATTATTAAATTTAAGACTTCGCTCATTACCCAATTTGCATAGTTTTTCTGTAAATTAACAATATTGAACTCAATATTAATTTTTGGGAAAAATTTTATTTTGAAAATGTATTCTATTTTTATAATATAACACAACCATTTTAATACTCGCTCTTCTAAATTTCATATTACCGAAATGAAAATGCCATCGGCATATGTGCAAATGAGATATATTGCCTCTTCGAAATTTTCATAGAAATGAAAACTGCGCTGTCAAACAGCTGAAGTGACAGCTTATTGCGTACAATATATGGCAAACTAATTAGTATTCCATATATTGTAAGCAATATGGAGTCTCCACAGGCAATAGGCACGGCAATACAGTTAGTAAGACATAGATTTTATCCTGTCGAGATGCCYCATAAGATATTAATTCGTTAAAATTGCAAGCTAAGAGAGATGCCACCGGTCCAAGAGTATTTTTAATATGAAAGTTAAACAGTTTTTTTTTATTTACATAAGTTTCAATATATATAATTCTACGACAGTCACCCTGCATATGTTATACGGTTAGTAACTTTTTTTAAATTCAAAAATAAAGTATGTTTTTAGAATAATTCAAAATAAATTAAATTTGCCGCTGGATCAATTAAAGCTTCCAAGTGTTTCTAAAGGGTAGGAAAATCTATTCCCTTACAGCACATAATTGATTTACCTATTTACTTATGTAAAAGAAAATTCTATGTGGTAACATTATCTACCCTACGTCAGACGTTTCCTGTTGTTTGTTGGCAAATCAAATTTGTCACGTCTAATTATTTCGGCTGGTCTTATAGAAAGATTAATTTTTAATTGCTGTTTGCCAAAGTAAGTAAAAACTGAAAGATATTTTATTTTATAATTCAAAATCACCATTAATTAAATAAGCAAATAATTAAATCATATAATTTTGTGAAAAAAGTAGCATGTGTAATATATTAGTTTGAGGAATATTCGAAAAATTTTAAATGTAACGTTTTTTCCACAAAATTTTTTTAATTGCCTTCAGCTGAAAATCTGAAAAAATGGCTACWTATCACCAACCAAGTTGTGAAAGTGATAGTCAATTACTGAATACCAATATGGAAACTATTTCACAAGAATTGAGTTCACTGCTTATTGGTGGCGAATTAGATTCTGTTGGTGCTATTGGATTAACTGCAACAACAAAATGCCCTGAGGTAATCGGATTGCCAATGCCTTACGTAGAGTCCTGTGTTGCTCAGTTAAGTAATAAATGTTTGAAAGATGATAAAAGTTGTGGAAATGTGACCGGAGCAGTTGGAAAAGCTCCAGATAATTCCCACACGAACACCAGAGAGGCACACATGTTGCAATTATATCGTCAACATTATTATCATCACCAACTTCAAAATCAGCAAATGCARCAAAATAGAAGAAACAAGCAACAACATTTCCATGTTGCATCAAATTTATATGGTTCGGCAGCCACATCTCACTCAGTTGCAATAGCACAGTTTCATTCTGCAATAGCCCCTGGAACTCCTGGGTTGAATGAGGGCGTGAATTGYAATTACAGTTTAGTACCAACTCTATCTAAAGAAATTCCGCAAATCCGCTCTTCAAATGAAACCAATTTAACTTGTGGAGTATCGCCTAAAGCTTCTACTGCGCCTAAATTTGAATTTCACTTCTTACGTCACCAAAACTCCAATCTGGATAGCAGTGCAGTGCCACTTATTTCAAGCGCTGCTTTCAATGCAAGCGAAACTGATTTCTATCGTTCTGGAAGCCGCAACAATAATGGAACTGTCAACAAARTGGCAGTTAGTCAACGTCGGTTTTCAAAATACAACGACACATTGAAAGAACAAGAAATTGATTACGAYAAAATTGTAGTCGATTTATCCACTCTTGGCCTACCATTGGATAAGTATGTTTTAGTTAAATACAATTTCTTTCTTAACGTTTTAAATACTTATGTGAATGTGTTCTCAATTAATTGCAGCAAGGAGCCTAACCCAGTTTTGCGTCTATTTGGTTTGCTTCGAAAAATGCATTATTATTTGAACGACGTTTTACCATTAAATGCGTTTGATGCCGACATACAATTGCAAGCAGGTAAAATGCAGATAGATGCACAGTTGAAGTGTTCCATGCCTTGTACCATGAATGTGCAATATCAAGTGAAGCAGGCAGCAAAAAAGTGTACAATATTCTTATGTGAAATGCAACGCATTTTGAACGCAAACAAAGTGTACAGCATGGAGTTGTATATGGAGTGTGAACAGACCTTAAATAAGTTGCGCTATTTTTTAACACAATTTGAGACATTTAAACGAATTGAAATGGAGCATAAACGTGGACAATTTGTCACCGAACAAGCACGCAGTAAGTCTGGCAGCGAATTATAACAGAATACCGCTTGTTTTACATTTTTTTTATGCTAGCTCAAACACAGTTGCTGGAAAATCTCATACTACAGCTCAATGATCAAATACGCGAGGCACACATCTATGTACATGCCTTCAATTGGGCAGTAGAGCGCACAAAGCGTTCGACAATATATAATACAGGACTGAAACATGAAATAGTCTCACCTAATAACAACGATGGCTTGGTTTGTGGAGAAGCAGCAGTAGACACAGCATTTACTGCCCGTGATGTTGCGGGAACTACACATRCAATGAGCGCAATCAATGGTGATATTGATCAGCAAACTACTACCGTAAACGAAACCTATTTCAACGCTGATGCGGGTGCCGTTACTAATATTTTGAAYGAAACTCTTGCTGATCGGCGAACCACGCGTCACAGTGGCGCCGTTTAAAAGAAAAGTGCAATTTAATGTATACATTTGTGTGCAAAAGTTTTATATGTCAACATAATCTTTTTAATTAATTATTTTAAAACTTAGCTTAGATATTTATAATATAATTTTTTAGACATATTTATGTTTTAATTACACGTAAATTATTATATCCAAATATGTATTCTAATTTTATTGATATAAAATTTTTCAATTAACACTTTTGTGCCCRGATTTTTTTATATGTTTTCATTTTTATAACTCAAATTCTTTGATTTTAGTATAAAATTTTAATTAGTTATACTTCAATTCTATAAATTTATGATTTGATTTTATTCAAATTTTTAAACATCTCATGATTAGTTTTAATTAGTTATTAGCTCATATTATTAAATAATTATTTCATACTCGATCTTAGTTGTATTTATTTCCGCATTTAACGTCMACAATATTTTTAATTAGTTAAAAAAATTCAAAAAATAGCCTCTTGTAAGTTATTTATATTAAAATTTATTTAAAGACTTTATTTAATTTATTTTATATATTTTAATTAAATATTTACTTAAATTTGAGAATTTATTAGATTTTTTCCATAATAGAATATAGTCATACATAATTTTTACTAATAATTTTTAGTAAACTGTAATAGTTTCCTGTAAACCAATATTATTTTAGTTTCTTAAATATTTACGTATATTAATTTTTCATTAATAATTAGTTTCTGTAACTTTTTTTGCTTAAAATTGCATATCATTTTAACTTAATATGATTAGTCTTTTTTAACATTTTCGTTAAATTTTAGATATTGTTTCTGATTGTATATAAATAAAATAATTTTGTTTTGTAGTTTTAGTCTTAAGAATTTTTAGTTTAGWCATAATTACTTTTATTTAGGTTAATATTAAAAAAAATTAAAATGGAAAATATTTTTTTTTGTAATTTTAGCGCTAATTATTTTTAGTAGTTTAGCCAAAAATAATTTTTGTTCATTTGTTGATTGTACATATATAAAAATATGAAATTTGTACAACTTTTTTTTTTACATATTTCTAGAATTGAAGATTTGAAGACTAGATACCATCTTTCTCTGGATAGTTAATATAGAAAAAAATGTTTGTTAATGTTTTTTGTTCCTGAAGTTGCCTTTAAGTTATTAAAACAATCTTTTACAATTCAAAAAATTACAGCCATAAATTGTATATTAATTTTATTCACATTAACATTGACCTTTTTAATTACAAGTCTGATTGTATATAAACGCAATTAGTATTATTATTTTTTTTAACAGTCGCACTATTTAAAAATTATTCAAAAACTAAGTTTTTAATAAGAGAGTAGACAATAATTGCTCGTAAATAAGTACAAGCAGAAGCAAATTCATTTTTGTGCATAATATTAATATTTATACACATATATATTTCGAATATATGCATATGTATTTATTAATTTATTTAAAATCAAACATATGAATTATTACATTAATACGGCCATTCGCCGAATTGTATATTTTTTTATGATTCCAGTTTAATATTAACTCAGTCTCCTTGTTCTATAAATGTTTTCCAAACATCTCTCAATTAAACCAGTTCGAAGAAAAATGTAATATTCKCATTTTATTCCTATATATTGTAAATTAATTATTTTATATTTTAGTTATTTCGATTACTCGTTTTTAAATTGCGATAACTTTTACACATAGACATTTATGTATGTATGTACATATGTTAGTAACWAATCGTGCTGCAAAGCAAACCAGAAATGTAAACTTTTTGTGCTTCTAATTTCAAATTTATTACAGCGCGTTATCTGCATAACTCGTTTTAAAAGCTAAATTTTTTTGTACTCAAAATAAATGAATTTCTACTCTCTACTTCGTCGCTATAATAGCTTATTTCATGTTATTGTAAAAAATATTGAAATCTGTTTTRAAATAAATGAATTTAAGCAAAATTAATTTTGTTTGCATTCTTTGCTGTATTGATGTTGTATTTACACGCATAAAAAATATTAATTACTTCATAATTATTAATACTCTTATTCTCTTATTTTACTCGGGCAGGAAAAGATCATCGTATGGCCATTCATTAAAACATTTTGTCATGTATTCATGTACGACCACTGCAAAAATCTCTTGCATATGCGGACGCATGCCTTCAWATATTTCATCCGCATTGCCATTGAGGAAATCGTTCGCCGTTGCGCTCAATTCCGGACTGCCATGGTAGAGTCCATCAAGTTGGTAATGCACATTTTTCGGTTTCGACATAACCAATGATACATTATTGATGACTAAGTAATTCTTCAAGCTTTTCTGCACCAATTTGGCATCTATTTTGCTAGTGAGGTTTATATCAGCTGGAATTTTAAGAAGAAAAATATATAKGTACATACATATGGAAATACAATTAAGAAAGCTTTATTTTATCACCATACATAGCTCTATTACGCAATTTCCTTTGCCTTGAAAATTCACGCCAAGAATTTTGCCTTCGCCTTCATAGGCACCACTAAACCTTGCTTTCGGGACGGTGCATGACAGTGATATCGGACTTGTGACATCACGTGTGAAGCCTCTGCGTTGAGTAAAATGTAGTTTTTTAAAATACAAAAKAATTTTAATTAAATTTKCTTTTTAGGTGATAAATCTATGTATGTTATGCGCTTTGCTTAGACCAGGCATTACTACAGATCCGTAGTAAAAACATTTGCTTATTCTCGTTATTTTTTGCATTGCACTTACTCGACTTTGATGTTTTGTGCATTCGTCAAACCAGTTATGTCGACATTTTTGAAGGACAAGCGTGCATTTATGAGAGCTTTTGGATTCGGGGGCAATACAAGCGACTTAATACGCAATGGATCGAAGGGCGGGATATGTAGTGCATGCACACCAGTTGCGCCGTACTTTTTTATCAGTTCGTTGGTAATCTTTGTGTGGCACACCGAATCACCGTAGCGGCAGCGCTCAAAGTTCAGTGCTGGGGGGAATAGAAGTATTTTAAGGACTTACAAAATTCTTAAAGAAAATGGAAACATACATACCTTTTTGCGCGGTTGCTGATTGCATGTAAAGTACTGCACACGCGAATAACTGTATCCAGCTAATCCGCGACATCCTGCTTATGTTCACTTTGCTACCGAATTATTTTTGTTTGACGAAATTTAATTTGTGGGAATGCGGTGCAGCGCACTTGTCCGKTTAATGAATTTACAATGCATTGGTGAATTTAACTTTTATATGATTTTCGTTTCGATTTTTAAACTGCGATTCGTTTTAATTAAACAAAAACAAGTTCAGAAGATCAGAGGCTATCTCACTTAATAGAACAAGGAGTTGTGCATGTTAATGAATTAACGAGGAAACGTGTCAACATGATAATATCTGTGATGGCAATTTGATCTCGAGCACATAAAGGCCTACATGAGCTATTGCAATTTGTATTCAAGCAATCAGGAACGTGCTAAATAATGTATGTATGTATGCATATATAAGTTAATAAATTTTAAACTTTCTTTATATATAAAAACTGACACATATATGTATATACATATGTATGTGTATTTACATATATAAAAAGCCATAAGCGAGTCGATATGTATGTACATACTTACATTTACATTGACTAATACCTTTATAGGCGTTTTGCAATATTCAGACAATTTGTATACTCTTGTAACATGTTGCTTAAGAGTATAATAGCTTTGTTYACCTAAAAGTTGTTTGTATCACCTWRAACTAATTGAGATATACAGAAGCCGTCTGTCCGTCCGAACGGTTACAGCTACAACTTGATTAAGAATTGAGCTATCTTGATGAGACGTGTTTCTTGGCGAAAAGGGGAGACGAGTTCGTAGATAGATATAATACCACTGCCACGCCCACACAACGCCATTAATCGAAAGTGCCATAAGTAAGACGCAAATTAAGATACAAAACTGTAATTTGTACATCGAATCGCAATAACGAGGGGCACCTATGCTTCGAAAATGTATAAAAAGTGGGCGTGACCACCAATAAGTTAATTGTATATATTATATCTGCCTAACCAATAAAGATATATCACCTAAATTTGCACAAAACAAATCTGTTCAAACCTTCTTACGATAGTGAGAAAATAATAAYATAGCGGTTTTGTTAAAAACTACTAAAAATCAAGCACTAATTAATACAATATATTGGGATAACAATTTACACGAATATTGTATTTAATATATGCCATCCCAGGTTTAAGAATTTTCAAAATCGGGCCAAAATTATACAAGCCTACAGATACCAGATGCTTGCACCCCTGTGCCTATGGCTGACTTTCTAACGAAAACAACCGAACTTTGCCCTTCCTTACTTCTTATTCAAATATTAGTTTAAAGCCTGTGCACTAATGTATGTAAGTATAAATAGATATGCTCATATATAAAGATACATCTATTTATGGAATGTACATATGTATATAAGATATGTATATATACATATATATATATAATCTATGTATCTTGTGAAAGAAGTGTCAATGACTTGCAAACGCTTCTAATTATATATTTCATTTCTCTTAAATATATCTTTTGCAAAATTTGATTACAAAATCGAAATTTGCTAAATAAAATGAATGGTTGTAGATCCCATTTCTGCATAAATTTAATAAAAAAAACAAGTAACGTTGCGAAACTTTATACTAAAGAAGATAAAACGTTTAATTTGGTTGCACCGAAGCTATAGTCTTCTTCTTTATAGACGTAAACACCGCAAACGCGGTTTTAGTCGAATTAAGGTATCAGTAGGGTAATCTGATATTTTTTTTTTTTGACCTTTTTTACAGAAATTTTTATTCTACAATATAACTTTTTTCACACATCGTGGAGTGTATAAACAATTTTTTCGGAATTTTTTGATKACATCTGTCGGAGAAATGACTGGGTGAATGAGATGCGTTTTTTCACTGGCGGACACGATTTCTCATGTTTGGATCATCTGAAACACAAAAACGCTATTTATTCTTAAAAAGTACGYGAATGGTTATCGTCCCTACTAGTATCATGGAAAAATGTTGATAAATAAAAAAGTAATTAACTTTTTTTGTTTTTAATTTTTCCCCATTTTTTTTTACATAAATTTTGTCATAACATTGTCAATACATTGCAATATATACATATATATAGAGACTATAGCGTTTTGTGAACATTAAAAAAAAAAAAAAAAAGCAGTTGTAAAAAGTTTGTTTAAAGTTTGAGGTGTGCACTCCGAGCGCTCCGAACGTCAAGCGGTATTATTATTTTTGGGCCTTTTTCGAAACCTTCCAATGGTAAAGTGGGTTTTTACATTACTTCTCAGGGTATAAGGGACAGAAAATGCAAAAAAAAAAAAAAAAAATTGAAATAAAATTATCCTTCTGACCCTTAACAGCAGCGCGCCAGTCGTTTTCCCTTTTAACTGTTTCGATACTTTTTTCAAGAGTCGTTTCCAAGATTTTGCGCATGGTGAATATCTGGTCAGTTGTTGATTTTTCAAGCCTAAAGTCACACCGAGAAGATTCAATCCTTATATGCGATGTTGGAGAGGATTATCTGACGATAGTTGGGATCTCCCTTTTTGTGAATTGGGCAGAGCACACTTAAATTTCAATCTTCGGGCATGTTTTCGTCCAACCATAATCTAAAAATAAAGCTGATGGACGCTCATTTTCAGTTCTCCCACACCGCTTTGTTGTTATTCAGACGGGTAATTGCTATTCAAACTTCTTCATGGTCGGGCAGTGGAACGTCCGCTCCATCGTCATCGTTKGGGGAAAYGGGTTCACCATCTCCTGATGTTATTCTTTCACTGYCAATCAATAGGCTGGAGAAGTGTCCCTTCATAATTTTAGTATGCTCTGTCAGTTACTAGATCACCTCTGTGGTTCTACAATATTAAGTTCCGGTCTTGAAACCTTCTGTTACTCGCCGAAGCTCTTTCAAGCTCTTTCTATTCACACATTTCGAYCTCTCTCTTTGTTTGTCTGCAAAGCGTCTCGYTTCACTCTTCAATTCTCGGTATCTATCCTATCCCGCACGTGCTGTTCTTTTGCCTTTTCCGAAAACCAAGGGTTTCGTTTGCAGGTGTACGTAACGTGCTTGAAATGTCAACTCGATATTAGGATCTCGGAAAGTAGGCACGTTTAAAACAAAAAAAGGTGTTTTGAAAACAGACCTCATCTGCGGGCACGATACAGGTCGCAATTCGTTGTAAAAGCAGAAAATCAAACGAATCCCAATGATAACATTCCGTACCCCAACTTAAAAATCATGAAAAAATTCGTTAAAGAAACAAAATGGCGTCCACTTGAAAATAAAGTATCGTTTTTTCGCATGATTTTTCCACTTTGACCTGTTGTAGAAAATCGTTCATGATCAAAATATTGCGATTTTGTAGGTTACAGCGCCGGAGCATTTTGTCTTCTTTTAGGCGGGCAAAACGCGAAGATAATTGGTTGAATGCTTAWAAAACGAGAATGCCTGCAGATTCAAAAAATTTTGTTTCGAGGAGACGCGTGTCAAAGTTTCAAAGCGTCCGTCAATGCTCAGGACATAGGTCCGYTGCGACGGAAATAATTCACGGATCGAAAAAACATTTTACCAACATATCCTAGACAATTTAGGTCTTCGATTTGTACAATAAGAAAAAATCGATTTTTTAAAGATATTTTAAAACCTTAAGGTTTTGGTACACCGCTATAAACTAATTTTATCTGGAGTGAGTCATTGTTTAAAATCATTAGCGACGCGGAGCAGCTGAAAGTTTTGAATCTTTAGTATTATAGTAGTCATTTCGTGTTGAACTTATCGGTTTAAGAAGTCGAACCTACTTAACCCAATTTATATTTCGACATAGAGCTTTTCCCCCAAAACTGCAARCAGATAATAAAAGAACAATCTAATATCTTAATTTTTATTCCGAAAAGTATTTATCATAAGGATAAATGCTGAACACATTATCTATAACGCTTGTGAAGATTTGAGAAAACGCATTTGTAAAAGTTGCACGCACTTCTTGATATATCTCCTTCCAGTTCTCATTCAAGAAGACATTCATTGTGTCACCCAGCTGTTTGTCACCATTGAAAAGATTGCCAAAATTGAAAATCATTCTTGACGGATCCACACTCAAACGCGCCGACTTCACACTCATATGGACGCCGTCCGGTTTTTCSACTGGAGTGCCAGCAAACTGAATCCGAATTTTAGAGTTAACTGCAGAAAAATGAGATGAGACGGAATAAAATTTTCCTAGTACTACTTTTTTTCTAAATAACTCACGCATTGTAATATTGCTCGTGCCTGTGCCAGTGATAGGCAATATTAATACGCGTCCCTTAATTGAGTAATCTCCTACCAAGCTGAGRATGGGAGCAGAAAAAATAAGATCGTGTTTTGTGGTCAAATCCTTGCCGAAACCCCTAAAAAATTAATAAAAGTAGATTTATTAATATGGATATTGCAGAAATTCATTGCCTTACTTCAAGTCAATCATTTTTACTCCACTAAAACCGTATAAGTCATTGTTGGTGAAGGTGAGGTCAATGTTAACGGGACTTTCAGCGCCTTGTTTCATAACGATTTTGGCAATTCTGAGTGGTTCCGTCTTAGCCAAATTAAGCGATGAAAAACCTAAATTGTAATATTCGTCTGTTTAATTTACATGTACCGTTAGAAAGGTATGTATGTACCTTGGGATTTTTCTCGCATCAGGTAYTCGATGGTGCTCATTATGCAAGTTTTGTCGCCATATTTGCATGCTTTGGGATCCTCAGCTGAAATGAAAAAATACATTTATGTTTTACTCAGAGAATTTGAAATGCCTATCAAAGGAAGGATTTAATCTGATATTTTTCACCGGAAYTTTTTTGAATGTTTTAAATATGTATGTAAAACAATTAGTGCTAAGTACTTCTGAAAAAGCAAAGAGCAAGTTTCAGTTCCGGCCTGAGCTCCAGCCATTTCCTTTAGTTCACTTGACGTGATTGACTCGACTTTGACGTTAATTGACTTCGATATGAACATTTAAAATAACATATAGTTGTGCCTTTAAAACACCACAATAATGTCGAATGATTTTTAACTGTTGAACATGACCACTGTAAATCTAATGTAAGAAGGAATAGGCAAAAGTCTCCAATGATGAAATTAACCGGAGAGAATACACATACATATATGTGTACATATGCATATGTGTGTGTAATTGCCTGGTATGCCGCGATCGGCATCTGTCTTATTTTTTTTATTGTGCTGTTAGTGGGCGAGCGTGTGCAGATGTAAAATGAAAATAAATTAATACCATTTGAATTTTGGATTTAATATTACAAGGAGTATTTCATTTAATTGTCTATGGGTTTGCTGCAATTATATAATCTATTTATATAAAACATTATTAACAATACCCCTTTTTTTGGCAAATACATTTTTTTAGTCCTAAACAGTTCCAAATGCAAAGATCTACATGAAAGCAATCATACATTCCTATACATATTATATAAAATTAAAGGAAGGACATAAATGGACAGTCCACATTTTGCCCGAAGAATGAGCTAACGTCGAAGTTAGGGAACTATGTCCTTGCAAAATTGAAGTGAATAGGTTAAGGGTAAAGCAACTTGGATTGCTGTTTGAAAGCAGTTTCAAAAACGCGGCATATATTTCACTCAGGGTAAAAATACATGCAATATTAAGCTTAAGGTCAACTTTCAGCTCTAACAATATCATTCTACAATTGAACCATCTCCAAATCTGCGGATCTTGCGAATAAAAAATACCATCTTAGACACCAGATCTTATGCAGCAGAAGAACTGTTTAAAATGGGATCTGGGCCTATTCTGGAATTAAAAAAGAAGGAGGAGTATCTGACTAGCAGGTCTAGATAAATTTAAACAACGACGAAAAAAGATKAATAGTGAAAATAATTCGATTGTATTAATAAGTTGGGAGCACAATCATTATTTGAATGACGTTCGCGAACTTACATATGTATGTACAAGGTGTGTTCAAAACTAAACAGGAGTTTTTGAATCTAGCGCCCCTGGTGGCGCCATCTGTCGACTGGTGCGTTAGCATCTGATATCGTTATCGATTGTCCAGTGAGAATTTGATGAYATTTCATTGATTGGAAGTGAAGTTATTGCCTCTTAATTGTCAGTGTGTTTGTGTTATCGGTGCGAAAGTGAGCTTCGAACAAAGAGCCAACATTGTTTYAAAATTAGTAAACGGTTTACTAAAACGTTTCAATTGATGAWACAAGTTTATGGCGATGATTGCCTATTGCCGTAGCAGAATGCACGAGTGGTTTCAACGTTTTCAAAGTGGTCGTGAGGATATAAATGACGATCAACATATGGGTCAATCAAAATCCGTGATCACCGGAAATTTAATCGAAACTGTGCGTGAATTCATCAAAAATCATCATTGAAGTTCATGGAAATGGAATTGAACATCTACAAAACATCGATTTATCGCATTTTGACCGAATATTTGGGCTTATTTGGGCTTTGGGCTGTCCACAGTTTGTTCCGCACAATTTGACTGACGACCAAAAATTGCTCAGAATCCAACATTCGAAGGACATCATGTAACCGATTATTTGACCAAAAATCACATTTTAACCATTAACCACTCCCCGTATTCACTTGATATGGCATCGTGCGACTTCTTCCTTTTCGGAAAAATGCATTTGCTCATGCTTCCACCGGAATATGGCCGCCATACTGGAAAACGAGCTAAAACACACATTCAACAYGCTTTTGGACCGGGAAAAATGGTGTATTGAAGCAGAAGGAGACTATTTTGAATAAAATAAATTAATTTTGCYGAAAAAMCCATTTGTTCTGTTTTTTAAAGTCCTGTTTACTTTGGAAAACACCTTGTATATCCATTCAAGTTAATCAGAATAGATATCCTGATAGTAAAGGAAGCATTATCCCCATCCTTCTATATGGAGCAGAGGCATSGGCGATGACGTTATTTCAGCGAATTAAGAGACAGGTACGCTGGCTACGTCTTGTTGTCCAAATAGATGAACACACTCCAGCCCTGAAAGCATTGGACGCAGTGCCTGCCAAGGGAAGCAGAGAAAGAGGAAGACCTCCACTCCGTTGGAAAGACTACGTGGCGAAGRGCCTAGTTGCACTTGGGATCTCCAATTGGCGGCAAACAGCGAGAAGGATGAACGACTGACGCGCTCTTGAAAACTGGATTATAATCGAGTAAGTGGTAAAGAAGAAGAAAAGAAGCAGGACATCTTTTTCTTTRTTGTAAAAATAAATATATGAATCGAAAAGAATATTATAGAGCGAGCGGACTGAWGACACTTTTGAACTTTTTAAGCTTTGCGTAGTCACGTGTGTCGTTTATGTAAGTACTTTCTTCAGTTCGAAGTGCGCTGSTCAATAAGATAAATATGTTAAAGCTTCAAAGCACTAATCTCCGTAGACTGCTACTTAGAATTAATWTAAATTTTTAATTTTTCCGTACATTATCACTTCAAAATCACGTATATTCTTGTATAATTACTTCACTCTGTTGTTAACTCAGCTATAAACGCGTMAGCGGTAAGCTACATTAGTGAAGAAGAAGAGGAATATCACTTGACCATAATTTATGTTGCSAACTTTTTAGACATTTTATAATATTTCTAATAATTTTAATATTTATCCTCAAATATTTTTATTAAAACACTTACGAAATCTCGCCACCACTTGAAGTGCCAATAATGGCATTAAAGCTAGAACAATTTGGTTTAACACTAACATATCCACGAATATTTGACGAGTGCAGACGGGGCAAACCGGTGCTAGAAGATACGTTAGCACGCTTTTCAGTTAGTCAACTAACTAAACTGTATTAAGTGTCGTGTGGTTTTATATCTGTTTAGTAAGTATATTACTTCTTCAAGACAAAAAAACAAAAAAATTGGAATCTGAAAAAACTGCGCAACATTCGAATATAAATTGTGTGTGATATAAGATATAAAAAATAAAAATCTTTTGAAGTGTGAATTAAAAAGTAGTTAACTAAATGAAGGCGCCCAGACAACTTTTGTTACTAGTTGTCATTTGTTGTTTATATTTTTCCAAATCCAGAATTTTATTTTTAATGAACAAATGAGATGAGTAATACTGAGGGCTACTGTATAAATATGATTATTTATGTGTATGTACATATATTGTACATAAATAAAAGGATTTATTTGAAGATTTCGAAAACACAGTGTAAACAACTGTTTGTTACGAGCCCGTTTGATATGATAAACTAAATGACTTTTATATCAGTCGAATTGCTTGCAGATACTTCTAGTCTAATTTCATGGGAAGCATAGTGCTAATATACAACGCTTTTTGGTCGCAAAAATATTTTTTACCACAGACAATCTCATCTACTGATTAACCCCTGTACTTTTACCTTTAGSAGCAATTAAGTGAACACTCCAGTATGCCCATTAAGGCGTGAGGTAATAAAAGTTGTTAATTGTTCGTATTTACGTATACATAATTAATTATTTGATGGGTTGATAAGTTTGAAATGTGACATGGTATGGTGTTAAAAAAAAGTTGAACGGGAATTTTAATAAATTTCTAGTTTAATACTGATAATTGATGCATAAATTACAAATTAACCAGCGACCGCGACAAAGTCTAATATAAWATATGTAGGTAAGTATTGGAATAACGGAAGGCGACATTAATATTTGACAAATTAGGTCTTATACCAAGATAGCTCTATTAGGAATTAGTTCTTTATATAATTATCTTTGATTGTGCTAATCAGACGAGTCACTGAGAATATTGAATTAAATGGAGTTATGAGCTTTAAAGCTCCCTGGACTTAGTTCATCGAATTTGGTGAACTTAATATCGACTATTAGTTGCCCTCATAAAAGTTAAAGTAGAATATTTAAATATATGTAAACATGATGTAGTTAAAAGAAAGATAAGATATTGGGAAGAGATTTAGTCGTATTTATAAGAGCAAAGCCGTCTAAGTAGTTCGGCCCATGTAATCGGAAGGTATTCAGATTTAAAATTTGCCAAGGATTGCCAACGCGGCGGTATTCTGCCAAATTATTTGGGAAATGTTTCCTGCTATTTTATCAAMAACCTTAAAACATACCATAGCTCAATACCTGTTTCGATACCGAAAAAAAAAATAATTATTTTAATAGCAGTTGAAAATCTGTAGGCTCAGAGTTGGACAAATGAAGCGGGTTTAAAACTTGTCCTTTCTATAAGGGGAAAAATCGATAAATAAACTAACAAGGTAAATAAGCGATTTAAAGAAATAATTGGCCCCTGCCTTATAAGGTTATCAACTAAGGTGACAAAAACCAAATATCAAATAAAAATGTTGTACCATACCTAGAATAATATAATAAGTTTGTAAACCCCGGAAGGAAACTTTGAGACCCTATAAAATACAAAAATAAATCAGCATAACGATCAGGGTTGATTTAGCCATAGCCGTTTGTCTGTCTGTCCATCTGTCTGTATATACGTGAACTAGCCCCTTAGTTTTTGAGACCTCCTCCTATTAATTTTTTTTTTATTTGACGAGATATCTTCCGGAAATTTGGCAATCTTGGCTATCATACAAACTGATCGTTTGAAATAAGTATAGAATGCTTTGACGAGAAATCTTCTGGGATTTCGCTATGGATTATTGCCCAAGGAAATGATGCAATCTACGAAGAAATGGTTGAGATCAGATCATATAGCAGATAGCTACCACAAATATGACCGGCCAAAATTAAGTTCATTACGGAATCAAATTTCTCTTGAACTTTTACTTATTAAAATTATGAGTTTTCTGAAGTTACTTAAAGTAGGCCTCTTAGAGAGCATAAACAAATATTGAAAATCGAAAATTTCTTTATTGKTTTTAAAAAATATTCTCCACTAAGTTATACACACTTTTGCATYTTTTTGAATCAATWGTCGAAGCACTTTTGCCACTCTGATTGAATGGTCTCCAAAACATGTGTTGAAGAACGTTGATCTCTTAGTTTATTGTTTCCATRCGGAAATAAAAAGAAGTTATTCGATTCCAAGTCAAGGCAAGGCGGATGACCAATCAAATCGATATTTTGAGTGCTTAAAATTGAAGTTGTTTTAGTCGATGAATGTAATCAATAAGCTCACATTGTGGTGGAGAAGAGTGATCCATCTTCGGCGGTTGGGTTTCCCGATTTCCTGAAAAACAACTTGCAAACAAATGGTTATGAATCACTAAGAAWTTACTATTCTGCGTTGTTCTAGTGGTATGGTTGCGATATATGCAGTTTTTCATAAAAACCAGAAAAAATATTTGCGTAGAACTGTTTTGTTCAAGAACAACTATTGTTGGACTCGGTATTACACCTATACAATTGACTGCTATTTACTTTCGGGCTTATATGAGCAAATCCACGATTCATCACCTGTCACGATAGGATAGGCGTGTTTGAAGTACCGCTATTGTATTTTTTTAACATTTCTCTCAAAAAATCAGCATGGGCCTTGTTTGGAGCGATTCACAAGTTGTGTTCAATCTAATGTGAAGAAATGTTTTCTTACAGTCAAATGCTCTTGTAATATTGAATGTCTTTTGGTCCCACAAATGCCTATAGTTGTCTCAATCTCATGCCAAGTCAGATCACGATCTTGCAATAGCAGTTTGCACAGCATCAATAGTTTCCAAAAGAACTGATTTTGAAATTTCGTTTTCGAGTAATCGACGAACCTCGATTGAATTCGCCATACCATCTAAGTTAATAACACTCTTTAATGAAACGTCGTCGCTAAATATTTAATTAAATTGTTCGATGCACTGTTTCTCAGTTAATCCACGTTGAAAGTTGTTAAAACGGAAATGTTCGTGACGTAAATACACTTTTTGGCTGAGATGAATATTTTGAGTTTCGTAAACAACGCAAATAGCGCTTGTATGTCAAAACATTCGGAATATCTGTAACATTAAAATTGTCAAACTTTACGATAAAGTTGGGAGTTGCTAGATTGCAAAACTCGGGTTGCCAAATCCCGAAATGTAAAAGACGACCTACATATTTATAGCTAATCTCTGATTGGCAAATGTCTTTTTGTCTTTTCGAAAAATCGGGCGAAATTCAATTTGGTTCAACTCATTTCTGAGGTATTTMATTTTTTATACATCTGCCAGATTTTTGACTGACTTCTCAACAAATGTGCGTATTGATGTTGGATCTGTTACTGAAGGACCTGATTGGCTGATAAAGTTTATAAAGAGAATTTGTTCGAATTGGAAATCACTTATCACAACCTTAACTCAATATCACTCCAAGCTACACATTGTMTGATATCTTCAATTTTGCAACCTGTAGCTCAATCTAGTTGTATGCTATCGATACCAATGCATCACGATATTTAAAATAATATAAAATCCATACACATGTACATATTTACACAAATAACTGCATTAGATATTTCATCTAGTTAAATTTAACAAAACATAAACTAGATGAGTTACTTCACTGTCGGAACTTGTTTGAAAAAAATCCGCCAAACACTCGCATGTAGCTATCAAACAACCGGCCGCCGACAATAATTGCTTATATGTATACTCGTATATATTCCCGCATACATCCATATATGTATGTACGTACATGAGTATAATTTCATCTATATCTATATGTATGCCGGTTTATTCTGATCTAAACGTGTTAATCTAAATGCATGAATGCATAAAAGTATTTTACGATGTGTTACCTTGCAAACAGCTGTTAATTTACTTATGCACCATGTGTGATCATTTATTTACGATTAATCGTTTACAGTTATTTTTCGACGGCAAACAAGTTTAAACATTCAATCATCACAAAGCATGATGACAAGTAACAAATAAGAGGCCGATATTGTCCATACTCGTATAATTAAATATCTTATACTGTGTGATCGGTAGCAATGATCATGATCATAACAATGAAGCAAAGATACATACATACATAGGTCAATAAAAAGTTATTAAATATTCAAAATAATGTTTACCCTGTAAGCACTGCAATTGAAAACTTTTTTTTTAATATATGTATGTTATAAATTATACAAAAATAGATGTCATATTGTATAATATATATATAAGTATAATGGCAAACATTCGCGACCTAAGCTTACAACTGACGACTAGGCGGTTCTCGGGTCGAATATTGATAATATTGGAATTAAATTTATAATTTTTTGTAAGCAGTAACCTTCAAAAGGCGCGTGTATGAATTTGACAGCGGTCGGATCATTAGTTTGCGAATTATATAATTTTGAGCGAAACAACTCTTGTTATTGTGAAAAAAATCGATAAAAAGGAGTTTCGCGTGTTGATAAGATATTGGTTTTAGAGGAAAAAATACAGTTGAAGCAAAAMCTCGGCCGAGTTTCCAGATAATGCCGCAGYGAAAATCAACCATTAATGCTAAGTTTAGACGTGGTGAGATGGGTTCCGAAGACAGTGAGCGCAGTGGACGCCGAAAATGGTTCCTACCGATGAAAAAATTATTTTGGATGACCGTAAAGCGGAGTTGTTCGAGATGGCACTACAAAGATATTAGCTGAGTTGATGATTCGGCGCACGATAGGGAGTTGCTTTGTCTGAAACCAGTATTCGTTGTCGAATACGTTTGAGAGGTCCTTCTCCATCCTGACGGTCATATTATACAAATAAAGTGTGTTTTGCTTTCACGGTCATTCAGCAGGCTGGAGAAGTGTTCCCTGAATAATTTTAGTATGCTTTGGGCATCAGTCACTAGATCACCTGTTGTAATTTCTACAAGAGTATGCTCCGATCTTGAAACTTTCTGCTAGTCGCTGCATCTTTCTGTAGAGTTTCCAAGCGTTACTCCTGTCGGCCAGCTTGTCAAGCTCTTTGTACTCACGCTTTTCGGCCTCTGTCTTAGTTTGTCTGATATATGTCCCATCCCGCACGTGTTGTGGTCGATTGTACGCTACGACACGGCACTCCTCATTGTACCAGCTGTTCTTTCGCATTTTTCGAAAACCAATGGTTTCGTTTGCAGCTGCACTTAAGGAGCTTGAAATGCCGTTCCACAGTTCGTTTATATCGAGTTGCTGATGAGTACTCTCAGAGAGCAGGAGGGCAAGTCGAATTAAAAATCGTTCGGCTGTCTGTTGTGATTGGTGCTTCTCGATGTCGGAMTTTTCTTGTGTTTGTTGACGTGCGTTTTTTGCTGCACAGAGGCGGGTGCGTATATACGCTGCAACAAGATAGTGGCCCGTATAAATACTGACTTTTAGTCGTTTTCAACAAAACTATTATATAGGGAGTTGGCGTGGATCAAAATAAATTCCAGACTTACATCCACACAACTAAACAACAACAATATAGAGAAGAGATACACATATGTATGTAAGTATATAACAACGTTCGCCCATTTCCTTCTGTACAGGTGTTCGAAAATCTTGGTGCGAAGCCTATTAGTAGACCGCTAAGCAGATTTGGTTACTCATCTTCTGAAAAACTATGAGCGTGATAAGAAACATACATTTTCCAGTTTTCTTGGAATTTCATAATTATATTTATTCGAACAGAATTTAAATCATATGTTTTTTTATTATTACACCAGAAACTCCGTTGACCACGAGATCGATGTTACTCTTATAAAACCACTGACTATAAAAAGGTAATTTACCATATAACGATTTTGTTAAAATTAAATTTATTCTACGAATAATTTATTATATGGTGTTTTATCAAAAACTGAATCGATAATACTTGACATCAACTTTGATATTTCCTTGGAAAAGGTTACATCAACTTCCTGATAAATTTCCTTCCAGTTTTCATTTAAAAACAAATTCATATTATCACCCAAAGCTTTGTCGCCATTGAAAAGATTTTGTAATTCGAAAAACACCCTACTAGGCTTAAYAATGGCTCTGAATTTGTCGGTTTTCATATAAGTTTCGCCATCCTTCTCAACGGGCGCGCCCACCCATTGTAGTATGAATTCTGCATCAACTGAAAGAGGAAATCATTTCATTATAAATGTTTRCTCTAAGCGTACGTCGAAATTTTAATTTACTCATAGTGATATTGTTTTTGCCGGAACCGCTAATGGGCAATATCAGAATGCGGCCTTGTATTTTATAATCGCCGATCAAGCTGGCCACTGGYACTTTGAAGCGTAGCTCGTGCTTTTTAGTGAGATCCTTGCCGAAACCTCTGCGTAGAGAAGAAAAAAAAAAACGAAATAAAATAAATCAAATTTAATATTAGTTCAGTTTTTAAACCCCGCTTACCTAACTTTGTATGCTGTGGCATTGGCGACACCATAAATTTTATTATTGCTAAAGGTTAAGTCAATATTTACGGGATTATCAGCACCTTGCTTGAGTGTGAATGTGCCGGCATCAATAGGATCRATTTTTCGTAAATTTATCGAAGTATCTCCTAAACAACAAATAATATATTATGTATATTTACATACTTATGTGTATGTACAGACTCACCTTGATTTTTTTCACGCAAATAAAAGTTGATCGCCTGCAGTAAACAGTCATCGTCTCCGAATTTACATGGCTTCGGATCATTGGCTGAAAGATATAAAAACTATTATAAATTGGCGCCCTTTTCTAATACTGAATTCTTTTCTTAAACCACATAAATATACCCTTGTCCGTTTTAAAATTTTGTTTAAAATTAKAAGGTGTCGCAAATGTGAACGCGGTGCGAAGTTCGGTAATCTGTTTATGTTTGAAAGTATTTAGCGAATAAATTCAAGAGGTCGGAAAAAACGTTGTGTATCGTACTGCCTAGCGATTTATGAATACCGTTCCCAAACTATTCTTCCTGGACAGTTGTGAAAGACGAAAATTGAAACAGTCATAATAAATGTCTTACTAATATATATATATWATAAAGTTAAGTAAGGAGATAAACATCRAATTACAAGAAAGTTCTATTCATTGAAAACAATTCAATAAACGTGTGAGGGTAATTAAAATTTTATGCTAGATAATACAGAGAGTTTTTTTTGGAAGAGCGYAATTTTTACTTTGTGTCACATTTAATATTTAAAACTCAAAACTGTTACGAAGCATTAAAGAGCAAGAGMAAACCCCATATTACAAACAGAAAAATGTATCCCTGATCACAGAGCCTATACGGTGGATGGTTGTTAGCCTCTACTTCAATATAATTAGGATGTGGCGATATTTGCAACCTTCGTTAGCCATCAATATTCCCAATATTTCGTTAGCCATCATCTGTCAGATAAGTTCTGGTTAACCTTGCCAAAAGAAAGAGGCGGTTCGGTTCGGACGGCCCTTAGTTTTATAGTATACTTAAGGATTGCAGATTTATTCTTGTCTAGAAATGAATGTTAGTCACGATTAATTACAAATAAGTAAAATATAAGGAGCTCTAATTCGAGTTACAGTGCAAAAACTTGAGCTTGAGCTAATCTCACGCAAGTATTTATTTGAAATGTTCAAGCCATACTGGTTGACGGGTCATAATTATTGAAAATTCTAATAAAGTAGGTTTATAATAGTATATGGTATGCCAGATTCTGAATCGTATTTGTGAAGAGTGACAAAGTTTTAAGCCTTATTTGTTCGACATGTTATGCATAACAAAATGTTTTGACATACGAGCGGTATTTGTCTTGTTTATAGTAACATAAAGTATTCATATCGGTCAAAAAATGGAATTAGATCGCGAACATTTTCTCGCGGCTTTTTATACAACTTTCGACATGGATTATGGAGCACAACGAGTACAGTACTACGATGAACTTAATTTAGTTTTAGTCGTTGATCATCACTTCAAGACAAATTTCTTGAAGGTCGCTCAAAAKTATTCATTGATGCTGTGCGCAAAGTGTTTTCACATTGAATTCCACACAATTTGTCAAGCACTCAAAAACAGAATCGTGTCGATTGGTCGAGGTAAATTAAAAAAATACGATAACTGGGATTCGAAACACGTGATAGATGATAAATCCCAGATTTACGCGTATAAACCCGAAAATAAATAGCAGTGTACTGTAGGGTGTAGTTGTAGATAATTTCGCTCTATCTTGGAACCAGCGTAAACGCCACCAACAATGTCAGCCTAGAAATCCAACGCAGGATAACTCTTGCCAACAGCTACTTCGGACTAAGTAAGCAATTGAGAAGCAAAGTCCTCTCTCGACAAACAAAAACCAAACTCTATAAGTCACTCATAATTCCCGTCCTGCTATATGGTGCAGAGGCTTGGACGNCAAAGTCCTCTCTCGACAAACAAAAACCAAACTCTATAAGTCACTCATAATTCCCGTCCTGCTATATGGTGCAGAGGCTTGGACGATGTCAACAATGGATGACTCGACGTTGCGAGCTTTCGAGAGAAAAGTTCTGCGAAAGATTTATGGCCTTTGCGCGTTGGCCACGGCGAATATCGCATCCGATGGAACGATGAGCTGTACGAGATATACGACGACAGTGACATAGTTCAGCGAATTAAAAGACAGCGGCTACGCTGCCCAGGGAATGTGTCATGGGAATGAACCAGAACTCTCCAGCTTTGAAAGTATTCGACGCAGTACCCGCCGGAGGAAGCAGAGGAAGAGGAAGACCTCCACTCCGTTGGAAGGACTAAGTGGAGAAGGACCTGGCTTCACTTGGAATATCTAATTATCGCCACGTAGCGAAAAGAAGAAACGACTGGCGCGCGGTTGTTAACTCGGCTATAATCGCGTAAGCGGTGTCTACGCCAATTAAGAAGAAGAAGTACTGTGGGGTGTTTCAAGATAACCTGAATCCAATAAGAGTTATTCGCGCAGAAAACACTTCCAAGCAAATGATTGGCTGTATTTTTTTTAGAAAAAAACTAAAGATGTTGCAACTATAAAACTAGAACAATACGAAACAGTGAATTCTGAGTAGTACACAATCATTTGCTTGCCAGTTGTCTTTCAAGAAATCGGGAAAACCAAGCACCGAAGACGAATCTCTCTTTACCACGACAATGCGAGTTCTCATACATCGCCTGAGTTAACTGTATTTTTTAGCACTTAAAGCCTCGATTTGATCCTCCGTATAGTCCTGATTTGGCATCGAAAGGCTTCTTTTTATTTCCGTAGTAAAAGGCCAACATTTTCCAACAACTTTCGTAATTTCAACAAAGATATGGAAGCTTCTGTCTTTTTATCCTTTTGTAATTAGTTGCACAGATTATACACTATCTATGTTGAAGTAGCGACCCTTAATAGTGGGCTTCAAACACGTAAAAAAAAAAAATAATTGTAACTCCATTTTCCTTTAGAATCAACTGTTATTTTTAACTTTTTACAATTCTCATTTTGTTAAATTTAATTTTCTTTCAATATTTTTCATTGAACACTTACGAAATTCCGCATTATTAAATTGCAAAAAGCAGCAAACAAGCGCTGCAAAAAATCCAATTCGGATATACATTTTTCTTAACTAGTGGTGTTCTCTTTTTCAAATTTGTAATTGTTGACAACTATTTAATCCTTTCTTTTTTTAGTTCTGAAAAGTTGTAAGTTCTCCGCTACTTTCGTTCCGATATTGATGTGAAAATGTTTTAAATCAAACTAGGAGATTCGATGAAATCTCGCTGAGTTTTTATATGAGAGAAGCAATTATATTTTGCATTATATGTATATGTATGTATGTACACATATGTAGTTATATAATTAATAGGCAATAATGAGTGCCATTTACTTTTTAGCGTACTTCGAAACATTTACTTATTCACTCAATATATTTTATTTCTTACGATCAGTTTACAACTTATTTACTTCCAGAAAGGCGTTTTTTAACTACCAGTTTTGTAACTCGTACACACACGTGTATCAATGTCACTATATACATACATATTCAAACAAATAGTTGTAAATAGAATGTGCCGTTATATCACAATATATAGGGTGCTTTTTTTTATATGTGAAGAGTTTCGTAGAGGGATAGTTATCACACCTACATTAAATGAAATAATTAGGAGTGCGAAAAGTCCTGCGTTATCCAGGGCTTGCATTCAGAAAATATTACTCGGTGGTATGTTTTTCTTGCCAATATTGGGGGATATTTTTTAAAACATATTATTCTAGATTATCAAGCGTCTAAGTGGTAAATGCTTTTAGCAAAAGTGTGCAATAAGTCTTATACAGGACCACTTTATTGAACATAACTTTTGGTGATAGAATCATCTCAAGAAATCGACGTGTTAATTTGTTCCTCTCTGTTATAATGTTAAATCATCTATGATGAAGCAACTCTGACTGACCAATGGAAAATTAATGTTTGGTATGTTATTGGCAAGATATGGTCACGCGTGTAAATTTGGTGTGTAATTGAACCGATCGAATGGTTTCTATGAGATACAGTCGAAGGCTTATATGCCCGAAATTTCATTCCAACACTGGGAATAAAATAAACTCGCGGAATTGGGAATTTTGGTCCTTGTTTTATTTGAAATCCATACAACTTCTAAAAAATACCTAGTACTACTTAATGGACCATATTTAAAGATATGAAAATTATCATTATAAAAGTAATTTATGCAATTGCTTCGAGTTAAATCTGTTTTAATAAACTAAGAAAATGTGGAAACTATTGATCCACGTTTCATTTCAAGACAATTAATGGCTTTACCAAAGTCGACACTCTAAATATACTTCCCTTTAAAAATTGCGTCTCGGACTTAGGTCGCGTACGAGAAATTAAGGTTTTTAGTAGTGTGTCGATTTTACAACAATACAAAAGTTTTTGGTTTTGGTAGTTTTAGGAACTTAAATCGCTTCAACTCACTTCCGCTTGAACACTATCACCAAAGAAGCTCTACACCCATTTGCAAGTCAGAAAAAACGATATTTTTTGTGATATAATATATATTTATATTTTTTTAAGAGGCATGGTAATTTTTATATAAATAAAAAAATTACATTAACAGAAGTTCAGGTAGTTTAATAATCGGGGATTAATAAAAAAAAAGAATATCWTGTTCTAATAGCCTATCTCCAGTAGTACCCACGAAAAAAGATGTCTAGCGGCGAAAAAGATTTTTCTATTTAAAATAATCCGAAAATCAAAAACTTAGAAAACCGATTGTTATTATAGATGAATACAGAAAAGGCTCGAGGCACCAGTAAAAATTTTGATTTTTGAGAAAATGACGGCTTCCAAAAAATCATTTTTGTGACAAAGTGATACTTTGCAAAATCTTATTCCTTCGATGTATCTAATATATGTATATCTAAAAAGCCGAGCTGTCCAGCCGATTCGGTGAAATTCTGCTCACCGAATCTGAAAATATCGCTTCGAGAAAAACGCGTTTAAAGTTTTGGAATCCAAAAAATTCTTCTATATATAATTAGTCCAACAAAAAAGTTTGTGTTCCTTTTTTGACCGTGTCTCTGTTGACTTATGTATATGGACAAACTTTATAGCGTTGGAAAGGAGAAGACGTGCGGAAGTGCAAAACGTTGGCGTATATTTAACAACAACTATAGGCGCGGTGCCGCGTTTTCATTGGTCGATGTTATTTCTCCTTTGCGCGTTCCACACAATCGTATGCGGACCTATACTGTGTTCTCGTTGACATTTATGGAAAGGAGAAGGCGTTAATAAATTGTATTTTCTAGCGGACGAAKTTTGAGCACTGGCGACCCAATTTCATATAAATATGCTCATATCTCCGAAACTTTTTGTCGGCTAAGCTTCAAATCCGAAAAATCTCAAATATTTGTTCAAAAGACCAAAAATTAATAAGAATTTAAAAAAGCGGGAACTTTAAATTATACTAATATTTCCCCCTACGGGTAGGGGGGACCACTCCGGGATCGAGGGGAAACCGAATATACCCGCGGCAGGCATACCTGTCGTAAGAGGCGACTAAAAGCCATATGCACTATGTCAGGCTTTAGAGACCATGTTTTGATGTCAACATGGTCTAAGTCAGATAAGTGCTATAATATTCAGCTGGAAGTCAAATTCTAAGCTTTATATTTGTATCACAAAATATAAAGCATTTGTCACAGCTACAAATGCAACCAATAATTGAGTTTATATGGGGATTCAACTGGTAGTAGCAAATACTACAAAGTCAGACCACGGGAGCAGTTAGCCCTTTGAAGTAACTCCAATCTGCTCATTGGGTTTGGCCCTTTGGGGAGATTCGTGGTGGCTGTGGTTTACACCTAAATGCAGGAAGGGCGTTTTGTCCAATGTGGAGTCGCACTGCGGCCGGGTGCCGGACCCAAAGTACTTCAGAGGTTTCAGATGAACCTCGAACCCGACCAAGGTGACTAGGGTATCTCTATATACCCGAACCAATTGGAACCAAGGATTAAATGCAAAATGCATTTATGCTAGGGGCGCTGATCAACGCATTGTATTGATCTACGTGCTTCTAGCAATAGAAAGCACTGTGAGGTTAGGCCTTCGTAGGCAGGTACTCACGTAAACCACAACGACAATTTGTACTAATATTCTGATATCCCGTTTGTCAGATATTATTTGAATGAAATGTTACCAAAATAGTGTTCATGTCCGGTTATAGGAATTGTTTTTTTCACTGTGTCATTTTTTCACGTGTGCCTATTTTATAATGTATAATGTTCAAGGCTATAGTAACCATTAATAATGATATAAACAATGAAATGAATTGTCAAAACTCAATTGTAAATCCTGCCTATGATGCCACGAACAATTAATTTTTCTTGCTAACGCTTTCCAAGAAAATAAGGGGCGAAACTGTTGTTTTCTCTTCTTTTTGAGAGATCATCCGATGTCAGGATAAATGAACCGCAATCGAGCAATAACTATACTATACAACAAGAGCGCCATTATAATTCAATTTATGTCGCGTTATTGGGTATTTACATACACTTTTGGTGGTATACGTATTATTCCGTTCGGAATTAGAAGTCTTACTCAGAACCTATAATATTTGCATTAACACTCTTTCCAAAAATAAATATTCATTTGTTAACCTATGCTCGCAATGGTTAAGCTTTGCTTTTTACAAAAGAAATAAATTTCCCTATGAAAATAACAATAAAGTGACTAGGCAGAATTCAATGGGAGAGACCTCGTAAAAAAACTTTTTTATACTCTCGCAACAAAGTTGCTGAGGAGAGAGATAAAGATTTGACACAAAGGATCGCATTAGGGAGGGGCATATTTGGACGTAATTTTTTGGGAAAAGTGGTCGTGGTCCCGCCTCTACTAAGTTTTTTGTACATATCTCAGAAACTACTATAGCTATGCCAACCACACTCTATAGAATCGCTTCCTTCAGGCATTTCCATATACAGTTCAAAAATGGAAGAAATCGGATAATAACCCATACAAAGGTTATGTTGAAAATCACTAAAAGTGCGTTAACCGACTAACGAAAACGTCAGAAAGACTACATTTTACGGAAGAAATGGCAGAAGGAGCTGCACACAGGCATTTTTTAAAAGTTGAAAATGGGCGTGGCGTCGCGCACTTATGGACCAAAAACCATATCTCAGGAACTACTCTGATCTGAATCTGATGACATGTACGAAATATGGGTGAAATAGGTTGACAACCACGCCTTCTTCCAATATAACGCTACTTTGAATTCCCTATGATGCCTTCTCTGTATAATATATACATTAGGAACCAATGATGATAGCGGAATAAAACTTTACACAAATGCGGTATTTGAGCTGAGGTATCCCTTGTGGAAAAATTGTCGGGATCGGAGTATAACTTTTTAAGGTAGCTGATATCGGACACGAAGAACTCAGTGCCTAACCTAACCTAACCTAATTTTTCACCGAAAATATCGGTAAATCTCTCAGATATTTTCATGTAATTCAGAGGGCGTCATTTTTATACTCTCGCAATAAAGTTGTTAATAACGGTATATATATCTTCATATATATGGTTACATATACCAAAGTGATCAGGGTGACGAGTAGAGTTGAAATCCGGATGTCTGTCTTTCGGGAGTATAAAATGTTCGGTGACACCCGAACTTAGCCCTTCCTTACTTGGATTTGATTCAGTTGTATTGTTCGGTTCGCGTGTTTAAGTATAGGCGGCCCAAATCAGGTGTTATTATCTGTATAAGATATATCTCTGTTGTATTGATGAACGATTTTCCCAGAGACTTCGTATTTCACTTACATATTTACATAAATAAAGGCAATATACTAGGCAATTATAGAATCATGTAAACATAGTATGTACGTGATTAAGATTCTAATGGTAGTGAAAAATATGCAACATATATAATTGCTCAACTGTCAATATTATTGATTGGCTCWTCATAATTTACAAACAAAAACAAATTACACAGAAACATATAGTATACATATCTAATGCAAAACAACTTGACTCAGCGTACTAGTATTTTATATTTGAAATATTTCATTATAAGGAATCGTTTTGAAGACTTGCTTTGCAGCCACATTCATTGCATTGGCGATCGCATCATAAAAGGGTACTTTCAGCTCAGCATAAATCTCCTGCCAATTTTCGTTCAAAAAACTATTGATGTTGTCACCCAGGGCTTTGTCACCGTTAAAAAGGTTATCGAATTGCATTATCATGCGTTTAACTTTGCATTCAATGCGAAATTCCTTAATATCCATAAATGTGTTGCCATTCTCATTGCGTGATGTTGCATCTATGCGGATTCGTATCACAGGTTGCACTAAACATAATATAATTTAAATATATACGGTTAGAAGTAGTGTGTAGGGGCACTCACCCAATGTGATATTGCTTTTGCCCTCGCCTTGTATGGGCAGTATTAGAACTTTACCATCAATTTTGTAATCGGATAACAGTGTTAGGGCAGGTGCCGCTATTATAATTTCGTGACGGCCGTCTGGATTTTTGCCGAAACCCCTGCGGAACAGCAGTGCTTATGGCAATTCTTATTGTTATTTAGTGCAATATTATTTCATACTCACTTCACTTTTCTTGCTGTCAAGTCCTTGACGCCATACCCGAGGGGGTTACGCAGCGCGAGATGAATTGCTAAAGGTCTCGTCGAATCTTGACTGATGATAATATCATCCATTTTGAAAGGTTCTAGCTTAGATAAGCCGAAACTTTCATCGCCTTCATATTTTTTAGCGAGTACAGTGTTTATATTCTCAATAATACATTTATCATCCCCTGCAACACATGGTTTGATGTCATCGGCTGCAAATGATCGCGATTTAAACATTATTGAAACAAAAAAATTAAATTATACATAAATTATGTATTGTTGGCAACCTTTTCGAAATATTTTCAGCTTTAAYCTTTTATAAACTATGTTAGTTTTATATTCAATCAAATTACTGAYTAAAAAATTGTTAGCAAGTATATACGGGCTGCTATATATATTTCTGGCCTAGGCAACACTAAGTATTGCCAGGTGCAATCTGACATTTCCATTGGAAAGTATGACGTTTTTTAGCATAACATCACTCAGAACGTTTTGTCATTTAATCGTGAATTGTTTTATTTACAGGGAWTTAAARAATTCATCTCGGCCAAAAAATGGAATTAACTCGTGAACATTTTCGTGCGATCAGTTTTCACAACTTTSGACGTGGATTATCACGACAAGAGTGCATCGATGAACTAAAATCTTTGTATGGCTATGAAGCACCATCCTATAGCACTGTGAAAAACTGGTACAACGAATTCAATGAAGGTCGTCCAAAAACAGCCGTTGTGCCAGAAAATATCGATGCCGTAYGTGAACTGATAATACAAGAGTATCATGTAACATACCTTCAGATAGAGGCATGCCTATGCATTTCTCYCACCAGCATACATTCGATATTGCATGAACACCTGGCCGTAAAAAAGGTTTGTTCTCGTTGGATAACGCACAATTTGACAATCGCTCAAAAATGCTCGTGTGGATTGGTGTAAAGAAATGCTGAAAAAATACGATCGCGGTGCTTCAAAAGACGTTTATAAGATTGTCACAGATCTTCCAAGACGAGCCAAATCCAACGAAAGTTGTTCGTGGAAGARCACTTCGAAGCAAATGGTCGCCTGTTTCTTCGGCAAAACTGGTCATGTGGCGACTGTTCCGCTTGAGCAATGTAGGACGGTCAATTCTGAGTGGTACACCACTRTTTGTTTGCCTGAAGTCTTCGGAGAAATTCGAAAAACGAACAAGAGAAGACGAATCATTGTGCACCATGACAATGCGAGCTCTCACACATCGGCTCAAACTAGCGCCTTTTTGACCGGCCAAAGCGTCGAATTGATGGGTCATCCGCCGTACAGCCCTGACTTGGCACCCAATGACTTCTTTTTATTCCCACACATCAAGAAAATAATGCGTGGTCAACGATTTTCGTCGCCAGAMGATGCTGTTGAAGAATTCAAAAACCATGTTTTGGAGGTGTCTCAATCGGAGTGGAAAAAGTGCTTCGAAAATTGGTTTGAGCGCATGCAAAAGTGTATAAATCTTCATTGAGAATATTTTGAGAAACAATAAAACTATTTTCGTTGATAAATATTCCTATTTTCATTATTAGGCCAGAAATATATATAGTAGCCTAGTATTATTTTAAACTTTTGGATTACATTTTACACAACAGTTCGTCTGTATATACGCGAACTAGTCCCTCAGTTATTTAGATATCGATCGGAAATTTTGCCACGTCTTTTTCTGCAAAAGAAGCTGCTCAATTGTTGAAACCGCCGATATCAGACCACAATAGCATATAGCTGCCATACAAACTGAATGATCAGAATCAAGTGCTTGTATGGTGCTTCATTTGATGAAATATCTTTATGAAATTTTTTTAGRGTTATTATCTAAAGAAATAGGATAATCTCCGAAGATATTGTTCCGATGGGATCACCATAGCATATAGCTACCATACAAACTGRCCGATCGAAATCAAGTTCTTGTAAGGGAGCTTTTGTATCTGTGAAGAATATTATATCGGTGAAGAATATAGCGATTACGTGGGCTTATAAGTTTTTATTGTCTTATTAAATTCTACAATACGTCTAGAATATTTTCCTAAATTTTCAAGTTGATCCGAGCAATAGTTTCGGAGATACAGCCTTGAGAAGCTCGAGGCTAGCTAGACTAAGTGCGCCGCCTTTAAACGGGCTTTCCTCGAGAGTGTGTTTTTGAGATACAATTCTTAAAGACTTGGACGAAGATTTTTTTTCGATTACAACTATTTGGGAAAAAAGTTTCCCGAAATTTTCACTGAAATTTTAATATTTTGTAAAACTATCTACCAAAAATGCAATTTTCAGTTTTTTTCCTTCGTCCAAGTTATAAGTCAAGGTTTTAACTAAAACAGGGGCGCATTTTTTTCCGAGGGTCACCGTAAATGGTGCAATGGCCGAGTTTAAAATATTTTTTTCCAAAACTTTCATATTATTTTGTGGAAATAGTGTATGTTTGTAATAATAAAAAATTTTAATAAAATATTAATCAGAAAAAATTGTTGAAAAAATACGTTTTTTTACCCGAGGAAACCCATGTAACCSCGTTTTTTAGCTAAGCTTCATATATGGAGGTCAAAGTTAGAATTGCTTGTACCATCTTTGATTACTACTACGTTGAAGAAAAAATCTTTTTATGCTCTCATAAAACACTATGTCTCCCATACTTTTCTACAAAACTTGTATATTTGTTTTGAGACACAATTACAACAAAGATTGTTATGCGTCATAATGGACTACTTCGTCAAATGCAAACATTATTTTCACACATTGCATTGAATACATAAAAGCGGGTGTGAGAAAGAGGAATCCAAGGGTMAATTATCATGTCATAAACGTGTTGGTCTATTAACTATGATTACTTTTAATTACTMTTTATTCTAAAGTATTTATACAATATATTCCTCTATAGGTATTTAATAAGGTAATCGGTCAGGTTTTAAAGTCACATACAATAGATTTTTAAGAAGCGAAGGTTAGCTTTTTGATTTTAAATTAGCAGCTATTTTGTTTAAAACTAATAATTTTTTAAAGTGATTTTTAAGTTTATGTAGAGTTCTYCAATTTGAAYATSTAATGAATACWACCAAATAKARTGCTTAAACTACGTAAACTATTTTSGAATRGAAAATCGTTGTAAAAAAACTTAGCCTAACTTAAAAGTGTTTACTCCCAAAGATGTTTTTTTCTGACTAGCAGAAGATTGTATGGTAGTTTTGTTGCAGATTTTATTAGAAAGCAAAATTCCAATATTTATCCAAATTACGAGATGAACTATGAATATGAAAGATTGTATTGGCAAATGGCAACAAAATATTTTGTAAATATTATTTTTATCTGCAAAATTTTTTTAAATTTCCTGCTTTCCTCGTACATGGAGTGGGGAGACGAAAGTCATTCCGATCACCCTAACATGTACTTTTGTGTATGCGTGTTTATAAAACCCACTATCTATTATCAGTGTGATTTTAATGATCCAATTAATAACTTGCAACAAATCATATTAAATTCTWAATAAGCTAATTCGCGCAAATGGATTAAGAAAAATTTTATTTGCTTAAAGGGTTAGCTTAGATGTTATTTAGAAGAAATAAATGTGAAAAAGGAATATACAAATTGCTTACTATTCATAAAAGTATTGAATTTTACTTTAATCTATTCAGTCCGGTCCAGAAAAATTATATAATATTATGAACTTTTTTTTAACTTTTCTGTTTCTCGAGCAGGAAGTAAACAAGTCCTTMATTAGAGAGCAATCGAACATGATCTTCAATCTTTTATAAGAGTATGCCGCTACTGGGGTATGCCGATGATATTGATATCATTGGCCTCAACAACCGCGCTGTTAGTTCTGTTTTCGTAATTTTAATTCATAACTTTGAAGTCATAGATAATTTCGTTTATCTGAGAATCAGTATTAACATTGTTAGCCTCAACGGCATGGACGATGACAACATCTGATGAGKCGACGTTGCGAGTTTTCGAKAGAAAGGTTCTGCGSATTTGATGGAKCGATGAGCTGAACGAGWTATATGACGACATTGGCATAGTTCAGTGAAAAAATACCGGCTACGCCGGTTAGGTCAWGTCGTCCTTATGGCCGCTGTACCCGCCAAGGGAAGCAGAGGAAGAGAAAGACCTCTACTCCGTTGTGGGAGATCAGGTGGAGAAGGACCTGGCTGCACTGCACAAAAAGAAGAAACGACCGGCGCGCTGTTGTAAACTCGGCTATAACCGCGTAAGGAGAAGAACCGAAAATTACCTATATATTTTTGCTTTTGGTGCAAATTAATAAGCTTTATCATTAAATATTTTGTATATAAAAACTTAAACGGTTATAAGATTAGCTTATGCTATGTTGTTAGGTATACTTAGTTTCATCAAGGCATCTTACTTAATATCCGAATAATCAAGCTTACTCATATTGAAAACTTACACTAAAAATTTTTTGTTTAGTACAAGCTAATTCTTTTTGCACGAATTTTTTAGTTTGGCTAATATGAAAAATTTTCGATTTACGAATCTTAAAAATTTTAGCTTTTGGAAAAAGAACTTCTAATTGTTTGCTTATTAGTCCAGTCATTATAGTAAGTTCACTTCGGGTGTATCGACCATATGTAGGTTTTGAGACAACTCTTAGGGTGTCAATATTCAATATTTACGGACCTACAGCTGGGTATCTCGAATTCTGAGATTCTTACCTAATTTAAGCTTAAATGATTAGACTATATACGAAGAAAAGAAGAAGAACACTGAATGAGATTAGTTCCAAATTTGAAAAACAAATAATTCTTTATAAAAATATAAATTTTGTTTAAAAAAAAACGTACATATCATCGTAAAGCTAAGAAAAATTCGTTAACATTTGGCCTGCCTGTTCATAAGTTGACATTTTGAAAATTCATACTTCGGAAATTGTTCATATTGAGTCGAAATAAAAAACCCGTACATAAAGAGAATATGTTTTGTATGATAAACATTTTTTTGAATGAAAACGATTTTAGATGCAATGACCATATTTGTATAGTAGGGTGTCCGTTGTTTCCGAAGTTGATTTTTTTCGCAAACATTCACGAAAGTTTCAATTTTTGCCGAAGAAGCAAAGATCCTACGTAAATAAACTTTTTACGTACAATTTAAGCCGTTCCTAAAACATWTTTAATTTTTTAAATTATTTAACATGGGACCTACTACTTTGAAAAAGATTATATTCCTAAAAAAATTTTTTGCTCTTCAAAAAAGATCTTAATGATCTTTTCTATAAAACCAATGCCTTAAAAGGGGAAAAAATTCGATGTTAAATACATGAGAAAGGTAAAATCGTTCATGCACGGTTTGAGTAAAGTTCTTGAACTGAAGAGAACTGAGACTTTAGATGGCGCTTGCAAAAAAAAATCAAATTGGGAAATAAGGAAATAACGAATACTATTATATATATGTATACAAATATGTATGGGGCTTTTAGAATATATTGGCCATGCTCACTGCTTCTGTATTTATGGTATTWATACTGTGTATCGAAAAGTACTGATTCGTCCATCTTTGAATCAGATTTGAGAATCAACTACATCTCAAGAATACTGTTTGTGCCACATCTGTGGTTATATGTAAAATGTGGTCGATTTTGGATATTAAAATGATATTAAAACTCTGATTTTTATAACTAAAAACTTTGTCACATTTRTGTAGAGAAATTTTCAAATATTAAAATTAATTTCCCAGTTATTGTGAACAGATATTTATATTATTTAATTGCGGATAAATATGTACTTTTGAATGTCGCCTGAATGTATGCAAAGTTCAATAAATTTAGTCGTTACTATTTGCCTCCTGAATTAAATTGTTTTTATATCACACTATTGGATCCGCGTTGCTGTGGTATACATTTTATATAATACTATTATTCATGTCAAAACTATTCAATACAGTGAAAATTTTATTTACAAATAACCGTTTTTGTCAGTAGCGAAACCGTTTTTGTCGGTATAGGAATCCAAAGGATGATAGTTGAGATTTAATTTTGAATATGTTCATACAAATAAATTGTATTGGAAAAAATAACGAATTTAAACCTGCTTTCTCAATGTCTGGTTACCAGTCTTTCTGTCGAGTTTTTTATTTATGATTGTTTTTCACCATCCTATCTTCTAAGTTGGCTTGAACTGCATACAGTGTGCTAAATTTTACTAAAATCGGTTCAGTAGCTTAGGAGTCCATCGCGGACAAACAGCGTGACACGTGATTTTTATATATAAAGATTTCTATTATACGATACATATACTCAATTATATATTAGGAGGATTCTCTTGCTCTTACAACATTGCAGAAATTCTATATTGCAGAATCTAGTGATATATGTATAAACGGCTGATTCGGTCAATTTATTGTAAATTAATGTTGTGCATGGCTATTGTGAATTTATATATATTTAAAATTTACCTACATCAACAATTTAACGTCAAAATATATATCTGAGTAAAATGACAGCTAAAATGGGGTTGCAATTATATTTTTACAAATAAACATGGATTCTGGTCTGACAAATTTTACAGCCCTTGCAAATATTTTTCTGCGTGTGTTTGTTGTTGAGCCGTTGTATTAGGTGGAAAAATCTGCAATTCTTGCACCCCTTTTGTATAATATAATAAAATATTATACATTTGCAGGGCTACAGGAACAGATGGATTGCTTACTGGGCAAACCGAATGCGGAGTAAAAACGGATGGAGGAAAATTATTCATGTTATCATTTTAAATTGAAAGCAAATATGTCAATTTGTTTAAGTTAWTTTACAAATTTAATGAATATGTGTTTCACAATGTAAAATTGGCTCAACGTTTGACTACATTTCATACAGACTCCATTGACAAACAGACATTTGACTTTTCCAATTTAAAAATTTTCAAAAAGAGTTATTATTGGCTTTATTATATCTTAGATAATAATAACATATTGCTATGACATAATAATATTTATCGTAACGGAGAAGTTCCACCTTTGTCTCGCCAGTTCTCTGCTTCCTACTTTTGAAGCTAACGAACGATGAATGAAAAAATCTTTTATATATAATTACGTATATAAAAACATAAAAAATGTCTTTAAATAAATTTTTTGAGTACACTACAGTTTTTGCCGAGATAAAAACTGATATCACTCTACGTGTTTAAAAGAGCCATGCTTGCGTACGACAACAAGAAAATGTCCGCTTGAAGTAAAAATAAAAGTGCCGTCATTTTTTATTATTTATATGCACAGTCTATTCTATATATTTATATAATAATCAGACGAGTGCTTACTTTCGCTTATTAACAATGGAGTGAGGAAATCGAAAATCAGCAATTCCCTTATATACTATAAGTGTGGAAAGAGCGCAAGTGAAGTTTATGAACTTCTTAAAAACTTAGCATTTGGAGAAGGCTTGTTTACCGCACTATAGAACTCTTTTTTAAACGTCTACAGTTGATGACAGAAAGAAAAGTGCGCGAATTGAACCAATTTCAAGTCATGAAAACTGTTCGCCAACGCATTCGCAGAATCCCCTCACAAAACAGAGAATTATGTTAATGAAAATGGATAAATCGACCAGAACAATGTTGACACTTATTCGAGATAATCTAAAAAAAAATGTATTTTAATTWAATTTTTTTCCGGGCTAAACGTGTAGCAGAACTTAGGGCAGCAATTGTTGTGCACTTGGGAAACCAAACGAAGCTGTTACGGTAGACATATCGTCAGTTAGGCAACTTTAATAGCACTTTTTAAAGTCTTTTAGCCGAATAACACACTATAGTCAATTTGAGGCATTTAAACGTTTTAGTATTAGACAACTCGTACCGGATACCCGTTTTTTTCCAATTAACCCAACAAACACTTTATTGGTAAAGACATTATATATAATATATATTTTTTTGCACACGGCTCACAYTGCTTGCAATTACCACTCTTTCAGCCAATTCACATTCCCATATTTTAGAATATTTCTCCCATTTTCATACTTGTTGTTTCCAAATCCTTTTRAAACATAATCACTCGAAATTATTGAAACTTACGAAGCTTCGCTGCACTACAGGATATCAAAATAACAGCGCAGGTGGCTTCTAGCACGATTTCACAAAGTTTAGAAGAACGCATCCTTACAAAAACAACAATACTATAAATAAATCGCACCGCTTTTCAAAGACTTAGCTCAACTTCGACTAATTCTAAATAAACATTTAACTTGCTTTTGTGAAACTTTTATATCGCCGGAGTCYGGCTAAAACCTTGCCTTGGCGCTAATTGTCGCCTMATCATCTGAGTCGCATTTGATGCTAATCAAGGCAATAAATTATTGAAAGAATTCAATTATCGATTACATAGTCGGTAGCTGTAGGTGCAAAAAGCGATCGCGCACATGGGTGGCACGAGTATGACTCCGCAGGGAGCTAGCAAGTTCCCGGTGACGAGGTGTTGTAGCAAAAAAAAAAAAACATACAAGTATAATGTATGATTGAGGCATTATCACCTATGTATATGTTTGYCAACAATTCAGATAAATCACAGTCAGTTGATTCAATATTAATTTTACTCAAAGCAAAAAATTAATAGAGAATTTAATTCTCACAAACATATTAATATATTTGCCCAYATTTACATAAATGAACCGTTTTGTTCCATATAGATAGTTGCATAACACCGAGGTTGAATTAAGGTAATTAAGTGGTTATTGACGTGCACAAAGAAAAGCAATAATTCATAAAAACGTTATTGAAAACGTTGGCATTCAGCACGTGAAAAGTTGAAGTGACATTTTGTACCTGGCTTTGTTTAACCCTTGTAAATACACTTTCGATGTGCAAATATTATTTAGATAATGCTTAGTTGTTGCTTAAGAGAGACTACCAAAAATAGATTTTAAGTAATTTTATAATTGTGTTTTAAAAGTTTCCATATTTCATTCTCTTATGGATTTGTTTTCGATCTGCTTTATCGAATTAGCATTATTAGAAGTACGRTCTTCAAGTTCTTTTGTTTTTGGAATTCACGTTGATGGTCTACAGGGCTGGCCCATCCTTACAGGAAAGGGGGCACGAATTTTAGGGCTTTAGAACTAAACACTAAATTAAAAAAAATTAAATAAAATTTATCACAGAGGATTGCAGTAACTAAGGGATAACTGTTGACTAAAAATTTCGTAAAAAATGGGAGTGACCACTCCATCTAATGGGCTTAATATACAAATCTCTGAAGTCGCTTAAGTCGCAATAACCAAATTCGCTCGAGATAAATCCTAAAAGAACCCCTACTGACAGTGTGAAAATGAATGATGAGATCATAATCCCGCTTACTCCCCATATAACGGCACTGTTAAAAACTACTAACAAGATGGCGAGGCACCACCCCATTTTGGGTGAAATTCTTTATGTCGAGACCTGCTCGACCGATATCACCAAAATTCTGTACGTGTCATTACTTATACTTTGTCTTACCCTCGATCACTACAATACCCATTTGCTTTGCTTCCTTATYCATTCTACAGAAAGMATATTTAACAACGCGGTCGTTGGGGCCAATGATATCAATATCATCGGCATACGCCAGCAGCTGTTCACTCTTGTAGAGCATTGTATCTGCTCGAATAAGTTCTGCAGCTCGAATTATTTTCTCCAACAGAAAATTGAAGAAGTCGTACAATAGGTAGTCGCGTTGTCTTAAACCTCATTTTGTATCGAACGGCTCGAAGAGGTTCTTCCGGATCCTGCCGGAGCTTTTTTTAATTGCTCAACGTCAGTTTCACAGCCGTATTATTTTACGGTGATACTAAATTCATACATAGCGGCATAGCTGCAGCTGTCAAAAGCAGCCTTAAAAKCAAAAGAGAGGTCACTTATCCGAGGATGTTGTTTTCTTTTCATTGGTAGAGTTTAATACKTAGCGGATTCCAAATCCAGCACACAACACTATGTAAATTTAATTTTCAATAGTTGAAACTTGTTTGAAACATAACACGATAACACACTATAGTCGATTTGAGGCATTTAAACGTTTTAGTATTAGACAACTCGTACCGGATACCCATTTTTTGCGGTTAATTTGCATTTGTATTAGTGAAGATTGTTTAGATTTGGTTACTTGTGGGTTACATATACATACAATGGTATGGACAWTCAAATCAGAGACGACAGCAACACTCGTTAGAAAAAATAGAAAAGACAATTCAATTATGATAAGGAAAATGATCCGATTCGCGATGATAAGCAAAATTTTAAAACCAATTRATACTTTACTCTTGCCATTATTAATACTGCATTGTCTTGAGTCTACGAAATATACGATTCGTTGAAGAAAGTTATTAAAACTTCCAGAATTTTATTTAATATTGATCAGCTTCAAGTTTTACATAGTAGACGGTCATTCTTGAACATTGTAAAGAATTAGAAATGTCATTAACTCACGTTGGGTTGACGGATCTAAGTAGATGCAACGGAAAAGTTCCCCATTGTTCTCTGAAATTATATTTGTTCAGACGAATAAAATATAGTTATATCGTTCGAAATTTATTGACGGCAATGTGTGTAGAAGGACTGACAGGCTTAGCAACATTATCAATTGCGAATAGAGTCAGACAAATTCTTAAACCAGTTTTGTGTGTTAAAAAATTAATGTTATTGCATTATAAGTCCACTCAAACTTTGAACTGCACTTTTTGATTTTTTAGGAAGTCTCTGACAAGGCTTGTGTTCTTTTGCAACATTAGTGGACCGTCGATCTTTGTTGCCTTAAGTTCTCAACTGGTTGGAAACAATATGTAGGTTCGTTGAAGTGGCACTAAATTGTGGTCCCAGTGATCAGTGTTATGCAATTACACAGATGTAAAAATCACCGTTTTCTTGTATTTGAATATATCAATCATGARTTATAAATACCCAGGTTAAGGTGTTAATCAGCTACATTAATCACTATATGTGCATATAGGAAACTTGTTATCTAAACGTTGACATATCGATTAGTTTTAACTACTATAATAGCCATGTACGGTATATGTAATCCTATTCAGTTATAAACCGACACAAAAACCTGTCAAGAGTTAAACGGTAACAAGAAGATAACTTCACGCATGACAAAAGCTTCAGGTATTGTAATTTTAAAATCATTGCTTTCTCAGAATCTTGGCTAAAGCCTCACATTTTTGATAATGAAATATTYAACAGCGAAWTCGAAATCTTTAGATATGACCGGCTGAACAGAAAAGGAGGTGGTGCCTTGTTTGCTGTTCATTCTTCAATTCCATCTGAAGAAGTCGATGTTCGCATGYAGACTGCATAGAATTTAAGTGCATTCGTTTTTGCGCTAATAGTGGCCATATCTACTTAACTTTATCTTATATCCGTAAACCGCCCCACCCGGACATATGTATCTGTATATATGCAGCATGCTTCATTAGTAAATAATGCTTTCGCAATGGCTAATAATACTGCTTTCATGATTGTTTTGGGTGATTTCAATTTACCKTGCACATCATAGAAATCCATTGATGATTACACCACTCCTATTAATGTTTATGTTTTAACGAGCTCTTAGATGAAATGTCGGAGTTGGGTCTTTACCAAATTAATTTAATTTCGAACGAGTTTGGTATGTTCTTAGATCTAGTTTATGTTGATAACGCTTCAATGTTCTYTGTTGTCCGATGCGATCCTTTGGTTCGGCCAGAGGACTCGTATCATCCTGCTTTGGA
>NW_017536108.1:75339-76398 GCF_001853355.1 Bactrocera latifrons | reverse complement strand
CCCATTCTTATTTCAGGTATGTGCCTTTTAAAAGTTGTGTACCCGCTTAGGTACAATGGCAAAATGTGTAGGTGAAATAAAAAATTGTATCTTTTGGTTAGGATGGCTATTTCCACTTCGTGTTTTTATGGAAAGAGATATAAASAACTTTCACAGGCGTTCTGTAAGCCCTATTTGGAACAACGAAGCATRCAACTTGACAATGGATTCGACGACTATATATATAGAAAATAAGATGAAAATGAAAATGGATTTGGATGGTAGAAGTCCCGTTGAGGTATTTGTATGCTTCTCAAAAAATTCGCATAAATTTATATTCGACGAAGATGATCTAAAAGTCTTTTTAGGCATTTTATTTTACGCTGGTTACCATTCAATTCAATGCCAAGAGAATCTATRATGAAGAATTTAGGATGAAGACACGTTATCACCTCTTGTAAGCAATAACATTTCTATAAACAGGTTTTTGGAAATAAAACGCCACATTCATTTTACAAACAATAGTGAAATTGACAAGTCTGATAAAATGGCTAAAACTCGCCCACTGTCGATCTATTATGCGAAAAGTTTCAAAAGAAAAGCTTTCAATTGACGAGGCAGTGGTAAAATATTTTGGCCATCATTCAGCGAAACAATTCATCAAAGGAAAGCCCGTGAGATTCGGATTTAAAAATTGKATGCTCACAAGTAGCTGTGGGTACTTGTACCAATTTGATACATACTGTGGTGCTAAAAATGTTGATAGTGATACAAGACATCTTCCCCTTGGATCTCGAGTTGTGTTCGATCTAATAAAAGCCATAAATAACCCAAGCGATCATATTATATATTTTGACAATTTTTACACAAGTCATGAACTTCTACGTATGTTGCGTGAAAAAAACTTCAAAGCCGTAGGAACAACGAGAAAAAATAGGACTAAAAAATGTCCTTTGAATSCAAAAAAATCTTTCCAAAAACAAGCAAGAGGATATTTCGAGATCAAATAYGACCACAATAGTAAAATATTGTTTGTCAAGTGGAATGACAATAATGTCGTAACTATGGGAACTAATTTTG
>NW_017536108.1:72438-73751 GCF_001853355.1 Bactrocera latifrons | reverse complement strand
TTACCATTAAAACAATTATTTTATCTACTCTTAGCAAGTAACATTTAAAAATTATAAACTTTAATTTTAATTCTTAATTTTGGCTGTTGAAATTTTTGTTTCTKTAGCTGAGCAGCTTAAGATCGCAACGCTTAAAACTCTCTTGCCTTTTATGACTCGGCTATTTCCGTTCACGAATTGCGCCCTTCGCGTCGGTTGGGCGGGAGGAGGGTAATCGTTGGGTATTATTAATATTTTGGTAAGAGTGTAGCATTGTCACGCTTCATACCTAAAACGTTAACCAAAATGTGTTGAGTCGATCCATAAGATCGACATTTTTCTGATGCAAACGCGATGATTTGACAGTACTTTTTTTTAACATTTTCAGTGTTATTGTCATTAACAGAGTTGGCATGAGTTAAATTTTCGATTTCTTTAGACCCCAAAAACACTTTTTCAACWYTATTAGATACATACATTGTGAAGTGGTGATTCCATTGGAAATAATAAAAATAAAAGTTTTAAATGTCCACTCGTCTCGTTGTTAATTTTTTTTTATTATAAAAATCGCCAGACAAACATTACGCGTGATAAAGAAACTGCAGGCAAATTGAATTGCCTGATATAAGGCGATCGAATTTAACACGAACATTAAAAGTTTGCGTAAATTTTGGGAAAAGTTATCTAATGGGTTTGCATGTGCAGTTAAAGTGAACTCGCAGATTAGATGATCGCACCATTGCATTGACATCAGTAAGGTCGCTCCACACCATAATAAGCACAAGGTCAGTAAATATTGACGAAAACAATCTTCCGTCCTCCCAGTTAGAGTTAGTGTTCTTTTCATAAATTACTTATAAGCTAAAGTTCCGATTTTTGTAAAATTTGGCAGGTTCGAGCTCAGTTAAAATAATCTTTGCGACTATTTGCGGCTCTGGACGAGTAGTTGCCGATATTATTTGTATAAATCTTTGAGTGAGTGTTATACGAGTAGATATAATCATACATATATACATATAGGCTGCCATGAATATGAAGGTCAGTGACTAAATGATAATCATTATATATATTTAATCGTATTAAAGGCTGAAGTTTCAAATTGTAAGAAATGTGTTCTGTAAACGTAAGTTATAATATTGAAGTAGAAAATTTTATTTATGTTTCCGCATAGGTTCCTTATAAAACGATGCCCAGAAAAAAGTATAGTATGTATGTATGATATATGTGGCTCTAATACCCTTGAAACACTTATTAAATAGATTGCTGCGGATGTTTTCATTTATATAGTTTATTACGATTTCCGGTTGTCCTTACTAATAATCCTTGCTGACATA
>NW_017536108.1:65014-71968 GCF_001853355.1 Bactrocera latifrons | reverse complement strand
ATAAAACTGAAAGTGAAATACAGCATTAGGTTTCCTTTAGACCCATTTACTTATACATATATAGTCAGTATGCTAACTCCAAGTGCTTATTTAGTCCTCATATAAATCATCGTAGGCGAAACGCTTGAAGAGTGTCTGCAATATACTCTTCACCACCTCAGCAATGGCCACGTGTACGGAGGGTTGCAGCTCAGTCCAAACCTCATTCCAGTTTTGATTCAAAAACTCATTCAGATTGCTACCGAGCGCTGGATCGCCGTTAAACAGATTTGTCAGCTTGATACTCATTCTAAGAGTTAAATATGAATAMAAATTATTTTAATTGCTTATGAACACGAATTAATATTTTTGCTATTACCTGTTTGGTTCCACCAACACTTTCAGTTTGTCCACGCTAAGGTATGTCTTGCCATCCCTGGGATGAAGTGCTGGCTTGAATTTTACGGAGAATTTGGGGTTGTGCAGCACAATATCGGCGTCACCGTCACCTTTGATGGGCAAAATCAATATGCGTCCGTCAGCGACATATTTACCACGCAGCGCGATTTTTGGGAAYGAACCGTACATTTCAAATTTGCTTGTGGCAGGATCGCGTTCGAAACCACTGTAAAATATAAAGACATGAAAATGATGAATTCTTGTGAAATAAATATTTAAAAATCGAGAAAATGGAACACAATAAGGAACTGAATACTTAAGTATTAAGTATTTATTCATGTGTTTTTTTCCATCTATCGTTTCACACAGTTCAGCAGCCAAGTGGAATGAAAAAAATCTTATTCTCGGCTTCAACGAAACTATAACATCTTTCACAGGAGTACGGTTTGCCTCAAAGAGAAAACGTTTCGATAGTATTTTYGAAGCACTTTGTKTGATATAAACAACCGWCAAGTCTAAYTAAGGTTATTTAAAAAAATATRTTTTTGATGAAAGCCTTTATCTTAATTTTGATCGATCGGTTTAAATGGCAGCTATATACTATTATATTGGGCCGCTAATATGTAGCGGACAGTTTAGTGAAAAGAGGAGTTCCGTAAAGAAAATGATGTACACAAAAAGTCAAATATATATCTAAAAGAAACAATCAACTCAGTAACTGACAAGCAGAATATATTCGGTTTAGGAATGCTCAAATTCGGAGCAATATGCAACAGACGATCTACTATAAGAAGTAGAAATACCAAAGACGGTCTTGATGAATATTCCACTGATTTATATGAAAATGATGGGAAAAAATTGCTAGAAAGCCAAATGTGACAACGAAAGCAAGTTAAATCTAAATTGATTCACTTTTAAGAACTGGTTAGGCAGTGTTTCCAATCCGGTAATGTCTGTAATTCGCTCGATATTCACACGCGTCAAAACTTGGATAGGGCCTATGGGTATTTTCAAAAGCTCTATAAGGCAATGTTTTTATTACAATCTCAGAAATTTTTACCTAGGTATAATTTTTACCGTTATGTTGGCCAACAGCTTACTCAGCGGGAAGAATATCCCTTAACCACTCAATGCTAATAGATACTTTAATCTACTCTGTAAAGTATTAATTTATGCTATATGTACGGTGCTAGCAGTAGCGGTGAAGTAATATCCTCTCTGCGTTATAGAGATCAAARAGAGAGGAAGGRTTTTTCAATTATTGTTTTAAAGAGTCACAAGAACAATAWTTAAGGGAAGAAAACTATAAAAAAAAACTRTAAAATAAAAAATARCAAGTAAGGAAGGGCTAAGTTCGGGTGTCACCGAACATTTTATACTCTCGCATGATAAAGTGATAATCGAGATTTCAGGCGTGGTTGTGAACCGATTTCACCCATATTTGGTACATGTCATCAGGGTGTTAAGAAAATATTATATACCGAATTTCATTGAAGTCGGTTGAGTACTTCCTGAGATATGGTTTTTGGTCCATAAGTGGGGGACGCCACGCCCATTTTCAACTTTTAAAAAGCCTGCGTGCAGCTTCTTACTGATATTTCTTTTGTAAAATTTAGTGTTTCTGACGTTTTTTGTTAGTTGGTTAACGCACTTTTAGTGATTTTCAACATAACCTTTGTATGGGAGGTGAGCGTAGTTATTATCCGATTTCTTCGCCTCAAAAAACGACTTTGTACAGTTTGGTTGACATAGCTATAGTAGTTTCCGAGATATGTAAAAAAACTTTGTAGGGTGCGGGCCACGCCCACTTTTCCCAAAAAATTACGTCCAAATATGCCCCTCCCTAATGCGATCCTTAGTTATGACACTTAATAAGTTTTCGGTTTCCGCCATTTTTAGGGCGTGGGACTGAGCCGATTTTGCCCATCTTCGAACTTAAACTTCTTATGGAGCCAAGAAATACGTGTACCAAGTTTCCTCATGATATCTCAATTTTTACTCAAGTTACATCTTGCACGGACGGACGGACAGACATCCGGATTTCAACTCTACTCGTCACCCTGATACTTTTGGTATATATAACAATATATCTGACTCTTTTAGTTTTAGGACTTACAAACAAACGTTATGTGAACAAAACTATAATACTCTCTTTGGCAACTTTGTTGCGAGAGTATAAAAATAAAYAAGAGGATATTGATATAACTTATTAAAATAAAGTTTATAAAAATACAGTTTTGACTAAAATAATAAAGCAAATACAAATTATATATAGTTTTATTAATAACTAAACTCGTTGCCTCCGTTTGGCCTTGCAAAAATGTCTTCGTTATAGCTCTAACAGAGCGGGATGGCAATTATAATAGTTTTTGTTGTTGTCGTTAAACTTTTCCAAAAATATTCGCTCATGCCCATAAAATTCAGTAAAAGAAAAAATATGAAGCAAAAAAAGTGAATACTGTATACTCAAAATACATGTGAAAATGTCAAATATGTGTACATATGTATGTATGTATGTATGTGCGTTGACAAACAGCAAAAAATCAGTTAGCAAAGAAATCAATGYTAAATAAAACACCACATGAGGTTAATGAACCGCGCATGGATAAATTCAAAGCGAAGAAGAATTTTTGAATAAAAACAATTTATGCAAATAGATTTTTGCAGCATTATGTATATACATATAATTCAATTAAAYGGCAATGAATTCGATCTACAAAGTTGGAGAATTCTGGTGGCAATTTTTTATCCACAATTGAAATTCTGAGGGACTTTATGCAAATATGAACATTTGCAAAAAAGTAAAATATTCTCTGATTTCTAAATAAGCGCCGTAGACTTTGAACCTACGGCAACTAAATAGTGGTTACACTAGTATTCTAACAAACAGCATTAAGAAGATTTCAGAACTTAATGTCCATGTAACCACGATATGGCATGTATGCGAATTATTATTATTAGTTGATGTAATTGTATTCTTAWATTTCTTATTTACGTAAACATTAGGGTATTTAGTTGCTATAAGATACTTTCGAAAATGTATGGTAGTTATGGCACATTTTTAACTTTTTTGGAAATACAAATAATACAAAATACAAAAGCAACAACAWCAATTCGGTTATTTCTTTTCGTGCTCAGCTTCGTGATCTAAAGAATAAGCGACTCCAAAATTATTTCATTAAGATTATTCAAACAATTACTATCGAAATCAATAATACACTGAATAGACCATTACTTTCAACTTCTATGAAATTTTATCTGAGTTGAGCGTTATTTTGCCAATCGGTTTAATACAATACTAGCATATCACTCCATTTGCCATGCTACGTGGAGGAAGAGGATATAAACGATGAGTTGTGAACATCGAACTTTTCTCCGATCTCCCGCCCTCTCTTCTCTACTGCCGTAAAAAAAAAAATAAAGGAACATGTAGGTTTTGCGTACTTCATGAATTATTTGTGATCAATAGAAATAACAATTTAAATTATTTAAAATTTATAAAAATTGCTTAAGTTTGGTAATGTATCTTGATTGATACTCGCTTGGTTATTCAATAGATTTCCGCTATACATGAATGTTGAAATAATTGAAAACATTTGCTTATGATGATTTCCCATTAAAAACTTATGCGATTTCGGAGCTGTTTTTGACATAAAAAAGCTTTATTMTGCAAAATCTTGGAGATGGCAGCAAAATCAGAAGAATCCTACCCAAGGTAGGATTAGAAACTCGGTAATTTATATGCATAGTTCTGCTGTTTTACTGCCCAAATAGTATAATAAGCCCGATTACATTTCATTTTACTCTTCCACCCAGTTAAATAATAGTCTTCATTATTTAAAGTAAAGCCAAAGGCAAAACTTCGTAATTTGTTTCGAGTTGATATTGAATTGTTTCGAACATAGTCACGCAGAGTGTGCTGAACAAAGCGGAAGAACACTTTTGGCGCACAAGTACACCGCGTACGAAATTTCAATGAGGCCTCCAAATAAAATATTTTGACGCCGCTCATACATACAAATTGAGTTTGTACTTTAACAAATTATTGAAAAAAAAAAATATCAAAAAATCAACTCACACAGAACGATCAAATTTKACGGCGGACAATCCCTCAACATGCACATCACGGAAATTCAATTTCAAATTCAGCGAACCGGTGCGGCCATCCGAAATGTCGAATCGCTTCACAATGAAAGGTTCAATGATTGGAAAGCCCGCCGATGGGTAGCCGGTGCGCGCATACTGATGCACCAAATTCGCCGATGTGCGCGTTATGCAGTCTGTGTCGCCTGCGCGGCAGCGCGGTATGTCAGCGGCTAAAAGTGAAAACAACAAAATACAAACAAACATACATGAGTATAAAGCGAAATGTTGTGGCAAACATAACTGCAATTATAAATCAAATGTGCCGCGGAGGCTGCAAGAATGTAGTCAATGTCGCAGAAAATAAAAACAATAATAACAAAATATGTAGCTGGTGAAAGGGAACTTACGAAAATTGCTGCCAGCCGCCGAGATGAGCAACAGGCAGTTGCTGATGACGGTCGCAAGGACCAAACATTGTTGCGCAGTGCACATTTTATTTATTTATGGATTTTCTGACAATCGGTTGCTGCCTGACAACAAACGCTCGCGTTGCCGATTTGATATGCGCACTAAATAAGTTGGGTTGAATCACTTAGCTGCTGCGCGCACTCGATTTAGGTAGACGCGGCGCACAAAATAAAAGACTTTAGCGACGAACTTGCTGATTTATTATAGGCGCGTTTGTATGTAAGGAAGCGATCCTGTGTGTATTTTTGGCTGAACTCGCTACGCGACCGTTTTTATCGTGAGCTGCTCGTTGAAAAGAATACAAATTTATTTCTTCTTGTTTATTTTGAATTTCCTATAAACSAAAAATKGCATTGCCTAACKRCCACTGTATTGTTGCTAYAATTAATTTTTCAAATTTAGTTAACTCATCAATAGCCACTGCGTTAAATTGGCGTTACGTAGCGGCCTTCCRCGGCACGGTCGCGCACTCGTGTTGTGTTCAGCAAAAATTCGCGTTGGAATAAGTTTTTGCGAACGCTTGGCCGAGTTCAATGCTAAACTGTAAAACAGTTCTGGACAAACGCAGGCATTTATAATCTTTTTTCGGTGGCTTCGCGCGGCCACAAAGCCTTTGCGCTTTTGTTTCATTACTGCTTGTACGTTAGTGTGTGTGTGCGCATATGTGTGTATTTTTAGACTCGCTGTWATTATTATTGTTGTTCTTAACGTTCGTTTGTGGTATTTACTTTTAAGTTGCCTATTCAACGATTCTACGATGCCAATAGCAATTTGCAAGCGCTGGCTATAATCACTCACAACCAAGCTTATGCAAGCACTCACTCACGTGAATATAGTTACATACATATATACAGTTAATATCAGCTAAGTTTGTTRTTTGTGTGCGTAAAATTGTTCATCCAAATGACTAAACGGACAGTTTGACTATACTTCCATACATTCTGTCCGTCCGTACGTCTATCCAGCGCGTTGACGCCAATGGCAGACGTCAGCTGTATGCGCGCCGATGTGCGCTCGTCTTCGCAATACTATCCGTGTTCAAAATCGTAAATAATTAGTATTATTAACAGGTCTAGAAACGCACAAAAAATTGTATAAATTTTTAATTGGCCCCTATMAAGTTTTTGTTTTCACTAGAGTGTGTTTTGCTCCTTTGTTTCGTCATCGTTGAAATCGTCTTACATATGGCAACAACAAACTACATACATACACACTTTCTTTGTAACTTCATCGTCCATACCAAAGTATTTAGCARGAGTACGCGCGTAATGCTGATTTTAGCGCAGAGATATTTCTGAAGGTACACATATGTGTGTGTGTGTGTTTGTGTGCTATTATTGGCTTTAAGCTGCGGCTCCTACCAATGCTATTATTTTGCCCCTTCGGCTCCACAACTACTCATTACGCTCCACTTGCGCGCGCATATTTASTAATGTGATTATATTCCTTTAGCGAAATTACTTATAGAAAATGGTAAGCAGAAACGTCTGAAAAAGAAAATAATAACGCTTTGTCTGCTAAAGAGTTTTATGGACTTTGTTCTTTTTGTATTTGCCTTTTGTTCTTCCAGATAAAATTCCTTTCCATTTCAAGGTCAAATTAATTAATTTTTAGCACAACTTTAACCCACATTATTAGTAGCGATATACGAGTGTACCGACAATATAAAGCGGAGATTTATTACACTGTTCTAAATTATTCCGCGAATATGAGATCTGATAAGGAACAACTCATTAAAGGCCAGTTTTTTCCTGTATTTTCCAGATTTTATAGGAGGCAGTTATTATACATAACTGAGTCTGTTGTGTGCGCGACAATCACCCGACGGATTGCGAGTTCAAATTTAATCTGCTTGCTGAGTTTTAATTTAGTACTCATTCTGTACGGCAGATTAATATTATTATTCATGTTTATTAATTAGAAACGTACGTATATACGTTACGTAGATAACATATTTTGACTTGGTATCAAACCTGAATGAAAGCGCGGAATCCTACATCTAAAAAATTATCTCATGGTTTT
>NW_017536108.1:27125-64440 GCF_001853355.1 Bactrocera latifrons | reverse complement strand
TAAAGATTTTCGTTCTTCTTTTTGACTTAGTGCTACATATTATATTGCAGTTATATTAACATTGATACCTTTCTTCGCACTATAACTTCTAAAACTATATAAAAATGCACACATTTTTYATGGAGGTAATCTAACTTGGTATTCAAATTTGGTCCTAAATTCTGATAGTTTACATAGTAGATTTTCCATTATAAACACAAACCTTCTCCAAAGTTCAATTTCTGATGTAATCTRTATCTTTCAATAATTGCCGTATTTAAGAATCATCAAATATTCCAACTTTCAACTTTTCCATACTATGTTCGGAAATTTTTTACATATACCACTAAAATAATGTGCTTTCATGGGATAGATGTTTCACCGTCTTACTAACATCCATTACTAGATAGCACCGACATCTGGATATTTAACGACTTCATTATTTCTGAGTAGACTGTAATCCTAGATAACTCCTTGTTTTATTTTTAGTAAAACCGAAAAGTTTCGTATAATTTGCGGCATCGGCCGATAGCTTGTGCCTTTAAAGTGTTATATTATATATGTTATTATTTATAATTATCTTCCTGTTACATAAATAAATAAATACATTTTTTTGAAAGGCCTGAGAGTGGGGATCACGTGATGTTTGTATGCAAGGAAGAAGGAAGGAAGAAGAAGGAAGACTTATCATGACTGCAAATCTAAATTTTTATTATCAACAAGCCAATATTCAACAAAACATTAGATATTTTCTTAAAATCCAAAGTGCATTTTCATATTTTCATGAAAAGGGTCGTAATATGGACAATTATAGCATCAAAACTTGCTGAGATATCCAGGGCTAATTGACCGATGTAAAATGTCTTGTTAATAAGTTAGTTTTGCAAGGTACTATGAAATAAGGTACTATGAAATAAGGGTCACACGAATAGGAATATTTGGAAATTTTATTTTTTCTTTTATTTTATTTTATTAAAGCTTACATAATAAACAAATTATTAAATAAACTAGAGTACGCAGCGCTAGCATCAAAGGCTTTCGGCTGAGGAAATTAGTTTGCTGGTTTTGAGCAAAAAGAAATTAATTATAGTTGTGTGTTTGTTATATTCTATTCGGTTAAACTTCTTCTACTTCTCATTAGAAGCAATTGTGTGATTCTGATGTCTATATTACTGATGAGAAAACATCATTATTGCTGGAAAGATATACAATAAGCRGTTTCGACTAGAATTAGCTCATTTTTACTTACAATAAGGAGATGAAAACGAAATTATAATTTTCTATAAGTAAATGAATACATAGTATAGAATCTATGTAATCATCTTTCAAGTGCGAGTAAATACGATTTATTCTCTTAATCAAATGTCACTTTTACTAATTAAATCCACATGTCAAACAATCTGTAAGTGTAAGTGAATAAATTAGAGAAATTAACACTTGCAAATGAAAAAAAAATGCTGGGGATTAAGAAGAAGCACGGAGAGCGTCAAAACGAGAAAGTGGCATTCTAATTTTGYGTGAAAAGCAAATTGCAATCAAGTGAAATATTTTAAGCTTTTTACTAAGAAAAGCAGAATTAGTGGAAGTTCTATTATAATTCAAATCTGAAATCTTATAATTGTGATTTTGTTGAAATTAATATTTATTAGTAAGAGGTTTGCAGCGGTAAGTTGCAACTGTATCGCAATAACTCTTTTTGTACACTCGCAACATGTTGTTACAGAGTATAACAGTTTTGTTAATTTAACGGCTGTTTGTATCACCTAAAACTAATCGAGATAGATATACGGTTATAAATGATCAGAATGACGAGAARAGTTGAAATCCGGGTGAGTGTCTGCACGTYCGTCCGTCTATGCAAGCTGTAACTTGAGTAAAAATTTAAATATCTTGATGAAACCAAGTTCGCCGGCACCCAAGGTAGATTGAAATTGCATATAAGAACACAGCCATTCAACGAAATTCTTTAAGATGTCAACTGAGCACTCAAAAAAGATATAAAGCTGAGATTTGCTAAAAGGAATCGTAGTAGCAAGGACCACCTGCGGGCTGAAATAAAAAAAAAAAAATGGATGMCCTAAACTTTTTAAAGAACATATCTTCCAAACCATTAAAACTAAATTGACCAACCTTACTGAAAGGGAGATCTTTAGCTCCTCTTCATAGGTATATCGTGAATATGGGTAAAAACAAAATGTATAACGGTTATGTTGAAAACTRTTAAAAGTGCGATAAYATACCAATAAACGCGCCACATGCCTTAATTTCACAACCAAGATGAAAGGCAAGGGCTTAATAGGAATCGGTGCAAACATGAGACAATGCACGTGACCTGCATTCTTTTCTTTGAATTACTATAGGTATATTCGGAAATACTTGATAAATTTCATTCAAATTTGATGTGTGATGTTACCCAATCATACCTATCGTAAAAAATATAGTATCGTAACAATAATCGAAATCTATTAACAACCAGGCCTATTTCCCATATAACTCGACTATAACTTTTCAAGAACCCAGCACTAAATATGTGACGGTTTAATGAATTATCAATTCCAACTCGACATTTTTGGAAAAAAAAGCTTCAACTACAGAATCTAACCTACATTGTCACCTGAGGCAAGAATTTTTGAGTGTTGGAACATCCGAAGATTAATCCAAGTATTGCATTTTTTTTTGTGTTTTTATGGGAATATAGAATAAATCTCTTAAAATAAATTAATGGTCTTTTTTTTTCAAAACAAGTCAAACTAGCAACAGTTGATTGATTAAATAATAATGACAGTGAGTGGGGTACTTACATATGTTAACCTCTCAGAGRGGAGATTAAGGCAGATGAGTATTAAAAACCAATAAATCACAGAAATTTGTAAATATTGCTCCTAACTAATATAAGTAAATTAATAGAAGTACAAAGTTCATCTGATAACCTGTTTTTAGCTAAATAAAGTCACTAATTATTTACATAACCTCCTAGATTCCTAGAAAGAAGATAATCAAAACAATTCCAACGGATTAATACCATTTAGTATAGGGAATGGGCGTTAAAGTTAGAAGATTTCAGTAAAAATGTTGTAAGTGTAATATAATATCTACTCGTATATTAGGATTTTGTCCAACAAGATACCCAGTAATCGYCGAGTCTATAGAATAAAACAAACAATGTATTTAAAATTAGAAAGATCACTAGAAAGACCCTCGATTGCACTTSTTGAAAAAAATCAAATTTATCAATAGTTTTATTGAAGCGACATGAAACTTTATAGCTTGCTTGTTAGCATTGCCTTACTTGTCCAAAAAAGAAGAATAATCGACTGAATTGGAGTTATAATACCCCTCAAAGGTGCATTTCTTATAGTAACTATGCTTACAACTACCTGAAAACGTAACTGGTTAGTTTAGTTCTAACAAGCCATGTTGTTTGATATAGCTTCGGTGCAAACGAAGTTAACATTTTTCTTGTTTCGACTAATTTCTTCAATTTGACATAAATGCTTAAACAAAATAATAAAGCGCTAAAACGGAACTATTGAGTGGTACGGTCAACATTGCGAAATTTATGTTTAATTGTGCGTTCCGCTATATTATTATTTCTCTGTTATTGTAATTATGTGCTATTTATAAGGAAACTTCGAATAGCTGCTAAGCGGACATCTACAATTAAATACTTATTGTTGTTAAGATTAAGGTATATATATATACATATGTTGTCCCCTGTAGGAGCACTCTGAATTTACTTAGTGTATTTTATCCGATTATACAATATATATGTATGTATAATAATATTGTTTTTGATCGCTTTTTCTTGCTTTTTCTTTGACAATGGTCCTATTATGGTTATAGTATACAATAGATACTATTATAATAAAGTATTCAATATCAGTTAATGGAAAAAATTATGAGTTTTCTATTTGGCATTTTACACAAAATTATAATAATAATGATTAGCTTTTTTCATTTTTTTTATGAAATGTTCTTTTACAAACTTCATTGTGATAGAAAATATTCCATCTTTTAAGTTGGATCAAACTGGACACAGTGTGCTAAATTTGATCAAAATCGGTTCAATAGTTTAGGAGTTAATCTCGGAGAAAACGTGGCTTCTAATGATATATTTTTAAATTATTTTGTTACGAACTGTATAATATATCTGAATAACATTTCATCGTCACTTTTATTTGTCTTCATTTCTTAATATCTTCCCAATATTGAAAAAAATATAATAATACTATGTTAAGCCTATCTTTTTTCTAATTGAATAATTAATACTTTGATACGTATAGGATTTGTTTTCGGTGTTATTTGAGTTGCAAAAACTATTTAAATTCAATTAAATATGATATAAGGAATGCAGAATCCTTTTCTTGACTTAAAAATTATTCCAATTTACATATATTTAAACGATTAATTACTAAATACTGATTAAATAATTATTAATAATTACTTAAAAGTATTTCTTCTCACATATTAGTTTTTCCACTTCTACTACTTCTAGTATTGCTAATATTCAAAGCAATAACAATGTCATATTACATATTAATCCCAAGGTCTAAAATATTTCCTACAGGGTCTAAGCGATGTGCACATAAATATGATTGAATATTTATTTTAATATATACGCACTACCRGCGATCAATCAATCATTGCAATTTGCAAATGCTCAACAATCGACAAGCTGAAATGCGTCTGTCGCTGAAGTGGTTTTGCCAATTTTTTTTTCAACAACGGAAACGTTGTTTGGCTAATTCTGAGCACAATATATGTAGGTGCCAGTTTTTTTTTATTAAATAATCACCAATGAAACTGACCAAAYAAATATTAAGCCATTATATACAGAGTGAGTCATAATTATGAATTATTATTGAATATTATCTATGTCATATTAATAATATAAAAAGGTAGCAGTAAAACTGTATTTTTCAGAGTTTTAAACTTAGAGTAATGTTATGTTATGAGAGGATGGATTCATGTGTAGAAGTTCATGGAAGTGAGGAAAGTAATCTGATCGCCATTCACTTGGGAGTGGCCAGCAATAATCCTCTGCGTAGCCTAAGAACATCCGTTTGAAGGCGAGCTAATAAAGTGAGATGGCTGGTTGATGTCCTCGTGAAAATAAAGGCTGACATTAAAGCCGGTCAAGAAATGCGATGGACGGGACAAGGACAGAGACGAGTAGGTTCTTGTGGCATTTACTACAGTGGCCATATAAAGGAGTGCAAGTTTGGTGTGGGATTCGTGGTGGGGAGACTCCGTCGCCGAGTACTATCATTCACTCCGGTGAATGAACGTCTAGCCACAATCCGCATCAAAGCGAGGTTCTTCAACATATCGCTGATTGGCGCCCACGCCCCGACGGAAGAGAAGGACGATGTGACCAAAGATGCCTTTTATGAGTGCTTGGAGCGCACTTATGAGAGCCACCCACGATATCAAAATCGTGCTTGGCGACTTTAACGCCAGGGTGGGTAAAGAAGGTATCTTTGGCACTACGGTCGATAAATTCAGCCTGCACGACGAAACATCCCCAAATGGGTTGAGGCTGATCGACTTCGCAGGGCCCGAAATATAGTTGTCTGTAGTACTAGATTCCAGCATAAGAAGATTCATCAAACTTGCTGGCTGTCTCCGGATCGAAAAATCACCAACCAGATCGATCATGTTGTGATAGACGGAAGATACGTCTGTAGTGTTTTAGATGTGCGTGCGCTCCGAGGTCCTAACATCGACTCGGACCACTACCTTGTTGCAGCGAAGATTCGCCTCTGTGCAGCAAAAAACGCACGCCATCAAACGCAAGGAAGGTTCGACGTCGAGAAGCTGCAATCACAGCAGACAGATGAACGATTTTCTACTCGGCTTGCACTCCTGCTCTTGTCAACAACTCGGTAGAAGGGAACTGTGGGACGGCATTTCAAACTCCTTACGTACAGCTGCAACCGAAACCATTCTAATACTAGTATATTTTGTTTGGTTTTAGAGGATGGAAGAGATAATTCATCATCAGCATCGTTTTTGGAAGAATCCATGTGCGACGCACGTACATTGTTATCGTCTGTATGAGAGTCTGGCTGATCTGAATGGTCACGTGTTTTAGCTGATACTTTTCTGAGAAGGTACAATCTTCTATACGCGTGTAATAATACGTAATACGATGATATTGATATCACTGGCCTTAACAACGAATTGCTCTGGTAGTGGACGAGGGCACCCTCGCGACTAGGCTCCCATGTCACTGTTGACAGTCATAACTTCAAAGCCGTATTCTTTGATCTATCTTGGAAGCAGTATTAACTGTTACAACAATGTTACCCACGACATCCAACACAGAATAACTCTTGCTATTCAGAAGGAACGATTTCTCTGGACGTTTTTAACCAAATTCTATAAGTCACACATTATTTCCGCCCTGCTATACGTTGCAGAGGTGTGGACGATGAGTCGACGTTACGCCCTTTGCGCTTTGCCAACGGTGATTATCGCAGCCACTACGCTGGCTAGGTTATATCGTACGAATGGACCAAAACGCTCTAGCTCTGAAAGTATTCTACGCAGTAGCCGCCGGGGGAAGCAGAGGAAGAGGAAGACCTCCACTCTCTTGGAAAGACCAGGTGGAGAAGGATCTGGCTACACTTGGAATCTCCACTCAGCGAAAAGGAAGAACGTGTTGTAGTCTACGACAATAAAGAAAAACAAGTAAGGAAGGGCTAAGTTCGGGTATCACCGAACATTTTATACTGTCRCATGACAAGTTTCATCAAGATATCTCAAGTTACAGCTTGCACGGACGGATAGACAGACATYCGGWCTTCAACTCTACTCGTCACCCTGATCACTTTGGTATATGTAACCATATATCTGRCGATATATACCGTTATTAGCAACTTTATTGCGAGAGTATAAAAATGATACCCACTGAATTACATGAAAATATCTGAAAGGGCGGGGTTACGCCCACTTTTCCAAACAAATTACGTAGAAATATGCCCCTCTCTAATGCGATCCTTTGTGCCAAATTTCACTTTAATATCTTTATTTATGGCTTAGTTATGACACTTTATAAGTTTTCGGTTTTCGCCATTTTGTGGGCGTGGCAGTGGGCCGATTTTGCCCATCTTCGATCTTAACCTTCCTATGGAGCCTAGAAATACGTGTACCAAGTTYCATCATGATATCTCAATTTTTACTCAAGTTACAGCTTGCACGGACGGACGGACAGACAGACATCCGGATTTCAACTCTACTCAACTCTACTCAACTTTGTTGCGAGAGTATAATAATGTTGAAATTCATATGAGAAAAGTTAAGCTAGTTTTGGTATAGAAAAATTAAGGTATAATCTGACTCTCTATTTTGTTTATTTACGCAACCCAATACGAATTGTATTACATTATATAATATTTTATGTAGTATAAGGTAGGAAAGCTGCATTCTTCCTAAATATTCATAAAAATTTTAGAATGCAAATAAATGATCAAGTAGAATCTATACATACATATGAACAATCTTCTATATACTCGTATTCGGTTCRTAGAAATTAATATATTTTTCCGCCATAAATTTGACAAACCCATAAAAATGTGGTTGTCTCTCAAACTGACCTGTTATAATAAGGGGTCTCATATAGTTTCATAAAGTCATACGTTTTAACGAACTGAAAACATAGCGTTAAAATTTTAAAATGCGTAAACTCATTTGTGTATGTAATCCCATATAATTTTTTTAAATAACTGTAAAAATTTATGATTTTATGATTTTAYGACGCCTAGTGACAAGTTGTGAGTACCATCACCCTGTATATAATWGGTAAGAAGATTAGTTAAAATGACAAAATAAAGAATTGCAAAGCACGATGACGTTTACTTATTTTCTGCGATATATTCACTTTTTTTAATACTAATACATATTTATACATACATAAATTATTATGCTTGTATATAGTGTGTATACCTTTATCCTGGGTCCAGTAATATATCTGAATGTATACAAAAGCTAAACTAGCCAGCGCYACTATATGAAATAAACAGACAGTTTCAACTTGAAGACAGAGCACCTGACACATCGGCCGATCGATCGTTGGTAGCACGTTTTTGCGTTGTTTTTACCGGTCTAAGTGTGTAGTTGGTCGCTAGAACTTGTCAATGATGAAACAACCTTTGGTTCCACGTAGACTTCTTTTCAAGTTTTATTGGCAAGAAAATAATAAATTCCATATACATACATACATACATTTTCATAGTTAGACTAAACTGTTTAGTTTTTTGTTTTCTTTTTTTGCTCAATCGAATGACGATATTTGCGAGGAAACAAGCAATTTGTATATATTTATGCTTTTATGAGTCCACACTGCTTAGTTCTGGAATGTTCTACATACATTCGTTTAACATGACATGATATAAAGAAACAAGAAATTTGGTGAACAGGCATTATCTGCATAATTCCTTATACATGGATGTATGTATGCAAATTACTTATGTATATATTTAAGTATGTTTAACGTTAAGTATCATGATTCAGTACTTTTTTGCCATAACTATAAATTGGTCTGGTTTGTAGTATGAGTTATTTAGTAGTTTTTTCGGGTTTTGGGTTGCACGATYTTTACTATGAAAACAACTAACTTTTACAACTTTTTGGTCACTTCGGGATCAGTTCTTTTGAAAACATTCAGAGCAATGTGGGAACTGTAACTTTTTTTTTTATAAAATATTAAAAAGGATAAAGGCTTTTTATTACTTATTTGGCCACTTTTATACTTCTTTGAAAGCGACAATAATCAGTTCAACCGCTAAAGAATTTCAAAGCTACTTATTTGCGATATTTACAAAAGTAATCGGAATATTGCGCTGACGTTAAATCACACAGAATCGATTCTCCGTACTATCTGTATATCACAATATAGTTGTTTCTTATAGTTTTCGTCTCTCGTTTGAGGATTCCAACGCTGTTTCAATCAAAATCGCATATATTCGTAGTATAGTTTCTTCATAATTTTGAACACCCATCGGCAGATTAAGACAAACTGCCAAGATCAGCTGCCACAAAAAGTACTCCATAAAGTACTTTTACCCTAAAATTGAGTTAAATATCAAACTTCATAGACAAGTCATTTGATAACAGCCTTGTCGGTTTGATTAAAAGTAAAAATTGAATAAGTTCGGAGAGGCTGAATTCAGACGGAAAGGAGAAAACAGCCAAACACTCCCACCAATTATATAGAAACTTTTTTATACAAAAATTGCATGTGATGTAGAACCCGGAAWTCGAAGTATAAATTCATCTTATGCTAAGGCAAATGCACGAAACACTATCCAGGTGCTGTTTTTTCGGAAACGCAAACTGGAAATGATAGATATCCATTCTATCGGCAAAGGCTCACCAGACGACAATGGCAGAACCCTTAGCACTCAATTTAAATGCGTGAATGTCGAAGTTGACAACTCTGTATAATTCACATTCAAAACTCATGTCAATGTTGAGTATTGCAGTTTGGTGAAACCGATCAAATATATTTGCAAAAACCTTACCAAAGAAAGCAACGTGGCATGATTATTGGCCTTGAACGAGATAAGATAAGGAAGTATCAAATGCGTCGATACGTGAACTGCAATAAAGCGCTCTGTAGGATATTTACTTTTTCAATTGCAATGAATGATAATCACTGGAAACAAACGATGGACAATGCGATAGTTACTTCGCATGTCACTGAAGGATCGGCCTTCAAATTCGCGTCAATTATGGGATACGAACAAAATGACATTGCCAAAGACTTTTTACATTCGTTAAGAATTGGAAATGTGCAATTTTCGGTTGATACTTCCAGTAGTTTGATATCAATTTCACCTGCCTTTTGTCAATTCACTTCAACGAAAGATGAACTCATCACGCATGTTTATGCCAATATTTGTCAAATTATCGTAGCGCAATTTTAGCTGCCAAAAATACGAAGCTAAAATCCTTGAAGAGGCTTGGTATGCCGCCGCATCATTTGCGTTGGATCTGTCATTATTATGTTTCACAATCTTCATGCGCCGAAACTGTGTAATGGACCCCGACTGATTGTGATGCAGTTATCGAATACAAGAGGGCAGACATTTCAGTTCAAACGTATTCAGTTTCCAGGGAAAATTGCACTTGAGATGATAATCAATATGACACAAGGAAAGTTGCTAGAAGAGTGTGGCATAAATCTGGMAATGCTATGTTTTTCACAAGGCCATATATACGTGGCGTGTTCGCGAATTGGAAACCTATCTTCTCTGTACATTTACGCACAAGAAAAGAAAACAAAAAATTTTGTTCATCAAGCTGCGCTGCATTCAAAAATGTAGAAAAATCGTAAATAAATTTCAAAACAATATAAATTCAATTTTCTTTTCATTTCAAAATACATAATTTCACGCAGAACAACGGCTGCGGGGTCAGCTAGTTCCTTATAAATCTTTACCACATAATTATAATGGATTAATTCCAACGCTCTGTGGGTATGTCAGATATTAGTACTTAATACTAATACTCAAGATACCTATATCTATTAAAAAGTGGGTAATCTGACAAGATATTAATAAAATTTCGCTAAAGTTCACTTAAAAACTATTCAYTCAAAATTTTAAGGACACAATTCTTATAATATTAGGTTGTCAAAAAATTCTTGCGGTATTTTTTTTGTTGAGTTTTCAATTGTTCATAAAATTTTTTGATGACTCATGCCCAGCTCTTGACTGATGCTACGGCTGCTACTATGCTGGTCTCTTTCGACCAATTCAGCGATTTTATCGCAATTTTCGACGACAGGCCTTACGGAGAGTGGCGCATCTTCGACCACCTCTACAGCAAAACGAAAACGTTGAAACCATCGTTGTGCGGTGGAAATGGAAACTGTATCGTGTCCATAAACTGCTCAAATTTTATTGGCGGCTTGAGATGCATTTTTGCCTTTATCGTAGTAGTACTGTAAAATATGCCGTAAACGACTTGAAAGAAACGACAATCAATCAAACACGTGTTAGCGCGTGAAATGAGCTTTCCAAAAAGGTATAGCATGACCCGATGCGACGAATAAAACTAGAACTACGCGCTCTCAGCTCAACTACGTTCGAAAATACCGCAATACTTTTTTGGCAACCTAATATATATTAATGTAGACATATATTTTTAAATCCTGAAGGAAGCGTCGGAGACCGTATAAAGTATGTATATACATATATAGAAATAATCAGTATGTTGAGCTGAGTCGATTTAGCCATGCCCGCCTGTTTGTCCGTCTGTATATATACGAACTAGTCCCCCCGTTCTTAATATATCGTTGTGAAATTTGCAAACGTCATTTTCTGTCCAAGAAGTTGCTCATTTGTCAGAACTGTCGATATCGGACCACAATAACATATAGTTGCCATACAAACTGGAACGATCGGAATCAAGTTCTTGTATGGAAAACTTTCACATTTGACGTGGTATCTTCACAAAAGTAGGCACAGATAATAATGTAATATACGAAGAAATTGTTTAGATCGGCTCACTATAGCGTATAGTTGCCATACAAACCGAACGATCGGAAGCAAGGGCTAGTATGGAAAATTTTCKCATTTGACGTGGTATCTTCACGAAAATAGATATGGATTACTGCTTAAGGTAATAACATAATCTCCGAAAAAATTGTTCAGATCCTTCCATACAAACTGAACACATAGTTACTAAAAGAAATGCACCTGTGAAGGGTATATTAGCTTCGGTGCAGTCGAAGTTAACGTTTTTTCTTGTTTTTTTTTTTTAATAAAGGTGCGTATTTGGATGTAAACTCGTGATAGTACTTCTCTGGTTTAAATCCTTCCAAGTTGCATTGAAATGTTAGCTCTTTTTTACTAGTTTATTATAAACAGACAATTTTCGAACACACCTTGTGCTATTCATATAAACAATGATGTCAGTCAAATAATTAAAATGTCAAAAATGTTTCCTTACCAAAATTTGCTAGCGATTACTAAGCGGTTAGCTGCTTAAAATATTTTCTGTATATAATTACATTGTTTGTATTTATTATTAGTAGCTGCTCCAAAGTGGTGTGAARAGTCATAAACGCTACTTGTCAATTGCCCTTGCGTTTGCGCTATCAATTTGCGCTTAATAAAACCCGTGAACAGCCGAAAAATGTGGCCTTATAACATTATACATAGTACGCATGTATGTACATACATCTAGAAGAGTTTTTGTTTTTTGTTATTCGTACAGGAATTCGTTATTATGGGTGATGTGTGCTTTCTATGTTCTACCTGTTGTCTGCCTCTAAACGAATCTTGTGTGGCCCTATGGGCGACTGCGCAAATTATTGAAATACTTCGTTTGCTACATCATCGTTTGGGAAAAGTAAAAGTTTTGTTTATGTACATTTATTAGAACTCACGTATGTACATACATACATTAAAATTGAGCATAACTGAGTAGTTTTTTGGGATGAACAAATTTGTTGATTATTTGTATAGCAGCACTAGTTTWGACTTTTGTTGATGGCTAAGCGTGAATGAAGAAATAATATTTACATTTCGGCGAAACATTATTTAAACTGATTAGGTTTTATCAAATAAAAATATGAAATATACAAATACCTTAAAAATGCTTAGGCACTTAAGTTCTTATTTGTGCACTGTAGGGAAAACTATAATACAATCAATACTTGGTAAAGGTTTAGCTAATAAAACAAAATAGAGAAGATTCAAAGGTTTATTGTATCATATAAAGGTCGGACTTAACAACTGACTAATTAACAATTTTCGCAAAAGTATCAATGACTTCGTTTAAATCCAGGCTGGATGCGGTTTTATYTTAAATTGTTTTTAGCGATAAATTTCAGGGTCGAGTTTGGCCCATATTATTTCTAAAACAATTTTTTATAATTTTTTATTTGCTAAATAACCTTTTAGCTGCTGTAGAAGTGTCAGAAGTTGTAAAGAATAGTAACATTGCTGTTAAATGGACTGTTCAGCAATTATGTAAGGAAATAAAGAACAAAAATGGCTCCATTAATTGGTGAATAGTCCATTCTTGAGTTAGTTGAGGTAAAACTAGGTGGTAAATATTCATAAAGTGAAGTGAAAAACTAGGGCCTATTATATCTGAATATTTCTGAATAATGAAGTTATGTACTTTATCGACATGTAATAAAAATAAAAAAATTTTGGTGTTAGAAAATCAATTTAATATTTTTTCTCGGTTAGACGTCGGTGATTAACTGCTAATTCATCAACATGTCTTTTAACTTTTTTTTTGCCTTTTTTTCTTGAAAGTGGGAATTTATGCCATATTTTCTTGCAGTTTCACTGGCTTTGCACTAAGATAATTCGAAATCATTTCCATAAATTTAAACTTTAATCGCTTCGCCCAAATGGATGTCGCATTTTTGTAAACTTTTTGGATGCATAATTGATGTTGTTCAATATACTGTGCAACAACCAAATTAAACATTTTTGTTTTAATACTCTCTGCTTCACTACCCTCATCTTTAGTAGGACTTGTTGGAACTATTTCGACCCTACTAGACAATCTAGACGGATTTAGTTTTTTTAGAGTGTTGTCGGATTCGCCAATGAATTTTCGGATTCGAAGGCYCCCTGAGCTTGATGKCCCCGGGGCACTGCTCYGCCKWGCCCCTAGGTAGCTACGCCACTGAAGATACTTTTTTTAAATTTAATATTCCGGTTTTCTTGCCGRAACTGCKTTCTTAATAATCCTCCATAGATTYTCTATGGGTTTAAGATCCAGCTTTAGGCAGTCCTCCCGAAACACTTTGCTCTGGGTTGATATCCTCTGAAAAGTCCTATCCAGTCATAAAACATTAGCGCAGTTTCCATTTGAATCTTCTGTTAAAATGTCGCTGTAAATACTGTCATTTTTCTTCATCATGTACAAGTGGTCCTACGCCGAATGGAGTAAAGCATCCCCATACCATCACTGCAGGTCCACCATGTTTCATAGTACAGGTGATCCCTCGCAAATGGTAGACCTCGTTTGATGTTCTTCTTTCATGTGTAATTCACCTATTTAGGTAGTTTTCCTGCAATCTATGACATACTATAAATGCTAATATTCGTACACGTACACCTTGCTTATACTCCATTTGGACACTTATTTCACCTAGTTTTTAAAAAGGATCCACCCGATTCATCTTCACCATTTGTCTATTGCCATTACAAATATTGTATTTCTTTTTTTTTTTTTAACCGGAACAATTTTCAATGGTCTTTTGTTTCCTGAAATATTGTAAAGTATTCTTAAAGGAGGAGAGTCATGTGTAGAAGTTCACGAAAGTGAGGAAAATTCTCTCAGCGCCATTCACTTGGGAGTGGCCGGAAACTATCCCTTACTCAGAGCTCAAGCATCTTACGACCTCCGGTCTTAGACCAACTRCCCTCTGGGTAGCCAAAAACATCCGTTTGAAGGCGAGMTAAAGTGAGAAGGCGAAACATCCCTCCCTTAGGTTTTGCGCTGGGTTAGAGACAGGATTACAATTTAAGGGCTCGTAAAAATAAAGACTGCCATCACCGCCGTCCAAGGAGTGCCATGGATGGGACAAGKACTGAGATAAGTAAGCTCTTGTGGCATTTACTATAGTGGCCATATAAGGAGCGCAAATTGTGATATGCAGAAGACACGTCTCTAGTGTTTTAGACGTGCGTACTCTCCGAGATCCTTACATCGACTCGGACCACCATCACGTTGCAGACAAGATACGCACTCACCTCTGTGCAGCAAAAAACGCACGTCAACAAGCATAAGAAAGGTTCGACGACTGGAAGCTGCAAGCGCAAAGACATCCGAACGATTTTCTACTCGACTTGCACTTTTGCTCTCTGAGAGCACTCAACAACAACTCGAAACTGTAAACGAAACCATTGATTTTCGGAAAATGCGAAAGAACAGTTGGTACGATGAGGAGCGCCGTGTCGTAGCGGACAGAAAACAGAYTGCCTATCTCGCAACGTTACAATTGCCCACAACACGTGCGGGATGGGATAGATACAGAGAGTTAAAGAGAGAAATGAGACGCATGCCTGAAAAGTCTAGAAAAATATGCGTCGACTAACTGAAGGTTTCCAGAAAGGATCATACTMTTGTGGAACCCCCAGAGATGATGCCCAGAGCATACTGAAATTATTTAGGAAATAACGTATATTATATAAAGTTCTATCGAGCGTACTGTGTGAAAKATTTGAGCACACCGTCAGCAAACTGATTGGACCTTATCMGTRTGGCTTCAGGCCTGCAAAATCAACAACTGACCAGATATTCATGCAACAAATYTTAGAAAAGACCCGTAGCTGCTTTTGAYAGCACAAAAAGGAGCTGCCTTTATCCCACTGAGCAATACAAAATGCTCCATTAGTATCGGRAAGCACCTCKCCGAGTCGTTCGATACCAAATAGAGARGGTATAATCTTCTACAAGAGTGTACAACTGCTGGCGTCTGCCAATGGAATCAATATATAATAACTCTTGCCAACAGGAGCTACTTCGGGCTMAGCAGGCAAAACAAACAAAAACAAAATTCTAYAAGTYACTCATTAATCCCGTCCTGGTCTATGGTACAGAGRCATGGACGACGACAACATCTGATGAGTCGACGTTACGAGTTCTCGAGAGAAAGGTTCTGCRTACAAGATTACGACGACATWGRCATAGTTTAGCGAATTMAGARATAACGACTACGCTGRCTAKGTCATGTCGTCTGAATGGATGAAAGCACTCCAGCTCTGAGAGTATTCGACGCAGTACACGCCGGGGGARACAGAGGAAGATGAAGACCTCTACTCCGTTCGAACGACCAGGTGTAGAAGAACTTGGCTACACTTGAAATGTACAATTGGTGCCAAACAGAGAAAAGTATGGACGACTGGTGCGCTGTTGTAYAATCGGCTATAATCGCGAAATATACGCCAATATAGGAGAAGAATATTTTTAAAGAAAAAATCAAATATTCTGTTACTTTCGCAATAATTTTGTACTTGTTGTAACATTCCCATATGATTTTCTTTCAGATGAAGCTGAAATTTTATATTTACCCATTCTTCATGAAACTTTGCAAAGCGTATTTAAATCACTGAAGACAAACCCTTTCCTTATATTATACTTGTATATTTTTTAAGTAGATCGTTGCAATAAGGACTTTTCTTACAGTGGCTTAATTATGTGAGTACACGCGACTAGACACACTGTGAAAGTACTACAATTTTTCAACAACCACAATATGTAGTTATTTCTCTSAATATGTTCCAAGCAATTTCAAAACAAACAACTGAACCTTTTACCACAACCTTATACAAATGCAAAGCTACTTCGATTACTAATAMTGTCTKGCAGTGGCTTAATTATGTGAGTACAAGTGTATATTCACAACGCAAAAAACTTCAAAGTTAAAATAATTAAGACGTCAAATGAATCACTAAAATTGAATTAAGCAGTAATTTATATTTATATAGTGCAAACCTTTAAATGTAAGCTATCAGAAGCWATCAGTCTAAATGTATTATTTCAGCTTAGTTTATTTGTAGAACAGTCGTCATTAGGTTGTAGCCATTATTAAATCATAATATGTAGCACTTATAAAAATATTTTGTTGACGTCTGTAATTTTTAATAGAATTCTATTGTTTAATTTTAAATAGTCTTTTCACTTATTTGTATCAATCTTAATAGTACTGCATTGTTGACATTTATTGGTTGCTTAAGTTAATGAAGTTATCTAGATATAAGCATTTATATATCAAAACAATCAGATTTCTAGTTTTGAGTAACTAGTTATAAATTATATGTATGTATATGTATTATGGTTTAGCGTCATTTAAGCCAAATTTATTCAAACCAAATTCATTCAAACCGGGTTTGTTGTCTCAACAAGTTTACTACGTCATAGAAATGATGTTGGCGGTTGCAAATTTACGGTAGTTAACACTTAGGCCCCATATGCTTGAATGGAAAAATTGAAATCAGTACTTTTTTGACATCATAGTACACATATTGTACAATATTCAACATTTTGAGGCCCGAATTTTGATCGTTTTTGGGCAAATAGTCCTTGAAATTGGAAAGGTTGCGTTTTCAACGCGATTTCTACCCTTGTGATCGTTACGAAAAGAMGACATTACGAATTTTTGATTTTGGGAAATATAATAATTGACACTGAGAAATAAATAAATTGAAAAGTAGTTCTCTATCATTGCATCAATCATTGGATTTATTGAGAGAACACTTCGTTGAGCAGATAATATCACGTTTTAGACCGGTCGATTGGCCACCAAGATCGTGTGATATCACACCGTCATAACTTTTTCTGTGAGAATATGTAAAGCCTAAAGGCGAGCGGAGAATCCCGCTTCGACTCAGGCCTTGTAGCGAAACATCACTCGTCTCATTCGCCAGTTACCAGGCGAAAAGCTCGAACTAGTCAACGAAAATTAGACTCAACGAATGGACCATCTGAGACATAGCCGCTGCCAAAATTTGAAAAAGATAATCAAAAAATAAATGCCAAAGAACGTTCTTTCGAATGATAATAAACATTCCCCGTTAAATTTGATGTTTCTGAGTTTTTTCTTTATATTTTTATATTTACACTTCATGCTTTGCAAATAGAATACCATTTCAGAATATCAGTATATTTATATGTATAACTGGGACAGCGGATAGAAAATAACGCCAGAAAAAATACTAGTTACATGGGCTGAAAGACTTCGTTCTGAAAAAAATTTTTTATAGTATATGTATGTTTAGTTTGTGTTTTTTATAGCGTATTATTCTTAACTAGAATACGGGCATGACATCTCTTCACTTCGTTCTTAAGTTATTGGTCTCAATGTTATGCTACACATTGCTGCAATTTTTCTAATAACTTGACTAAAGGGTAGAATTTATTGAAATTTGGGAAGAATATTATACGTAAATCGATGTTAAAAGTAAAAGGAATTTGCTTGTACAAACTAAAAGATTTTAGAATTATAATGAAATTATGAAGTTACTCATAACTACATAAGCATATACATWCAAAATAAGGTTTCGTTATTTTGAATAATGTGCAAATTACAAAAGTATACGCATCATTACAATTAYATCAACAAACATGCTCAGTATATTAATAGGCACTCAACATATTGGCCATATTAATGCCTATAAATATGCCTCAGTTTTACTGCTCAAATTTTGAAATACGAATAACGTAGTGAACGTAATAAAGTAAAAATACCGTATATGCTTTCAAATGTACACATTTACACTTACAGTAGCCGTGAGGCTACTTTATAGCAGTGCGTAACCTTGTTTAAGCATAATGTGAARGAGATTCTGCGTCATTTCTCACCTCGACGAAATGTGAATACAATTCGAGCGAGGCGAAAGCTCAGCCGGAGAWCTTAAAGATATAGAGAATGTGCAAATTGAATTCTGTMTKATGTGCTGAACACAATGCTCGCGACAGACTGCAGCAGCACGACAGTGAACTGAAAATGGCGTTGTGAATTCYACTACATGAACATTTGTGAGAAGCCAGCAACATAACAATGGCCGGCATGTACACGAAATAACGCAGTTGTCCATTTTGTATGAACACAAATTCGTTGTGGCCATAATAATACCTTATACTTCAATGAAATTTTAATATTTTGTTAAAAGTGAAATTTTTTATGCAAAAAATAAGTAAATAGGTAAATTTATTCGTTTCAAATTATCAATTGTTATTACAAATGATGTAACCGAGCTATTTTATGCTTTGAATAATTTTACATTTTACATATTAGTGGCATCACCACTCTTCCTCATCTCTCTACTGTCAACTCTACTGTCGTTGACAAATATAAGAAAATATTGAAGTTAGCGAGAACGACAACTGTCGGCCTGTAGTCGTGTAGTCATGCAGCTGTCAAAATAACTCTGTCCATAAGAATGTGTGTATTTTAATATTTGAGACATGTCGTTTGCAGTCTGTCGCGAACATTGTGTTCAGCACGTGGTGTTTGATTGGACGGCTAACAGAGCTTATAGAATTGTAATACGGAATTCACCATTCTCGCTGCTATTTAGCGGAAAGGAGCACGTTCAAAGGCAGAAATATAATATTTGTAAAACGACTGAATTCATGCGAGAATGAACAAAGAGAAATGCTTTGAAGAAAAATATACAAAGTCACACAGAGAATGTAAAAAAGCATTCTCTGAGTCACATACGTGATCTTRTATCATATGAACATACTTCGCACAAAAAAGTTAGTACCAAAGATACCAAAATATTATAATTTAATATTAATGAAACATATATTTTACTATTATTAAACGTGTATTATTATGTAATCTCATATAACAGTCTTGAGTTTAATATTATTAAGTGGGTCACGAAAGGGCAGTGTGAATTTTACCGGGGAATGGCAAAACTAAGTTTGGGAATCACTGGACTAGGTAATTAATGGACGCGTACTGTATGAGCAAAATTAGAATTGTGTGGCATTTGGTCCAAAGAAATTATTTTCGTAAAATAATCTTTTTTAAACTTTTTTTCTAGAGTATTTTTTTTTTTGGAAGATTGATATTTTATAAGCTGATCCAATGGAGATTATTCATTTGAAGAGTACAAATAATTCAAGCTTACTCCCTAACTAGCTGGYTTGTCGTTCTTCTCACTCCATTTGTCGTCTGCGATCGAAATGTGTGGCTGTGTATATATTGATGACTCGAAATTTCGACTGGAAGAAGTACATGTTTTAAGACTGGCAGTAATGAGGTTTTTCAAATAATTTGAAAACTTAACCAAAATGATATTCCTTTCTTCAAGTAAGTAAATAGTTTATGATTCGCTGGATCTTAAAATTAATTACATATGTATCTAACAATTCGAAGAACTTATCCGGCAGTCTGGTAGTATTAACAGTAACCCTTTGCTTTTCCGTTAAACTTCAATGGAGAAATATTTGCATTACGCATTTATATTTTTATTTCTTTACATTTGTATACATGCAAATTTACAGTAAATGTACGACTTTTCCAAATCAAAACTTAAGAATATCACTCAAAACCCACTTAGGACTACATTGTAACCAACAGCTGCTGCTTGAATGTCATATACGAAATTCCAGAATTTACATATTGAAATGTAGAATTTAGTCCGATTGCTTTCATATACATGCTGGCATGAACCAAGAGCGGCGGTTCGTGTTAGACTCGCCTCCCTGGATATATTATATATAATATGATTTTTTATTGTAAAATTTCCAAAAAACATAAGTTTTATATCTGTTGGGTAATATATGTATAGTATATTTAAAATGATGTCATAGATAATTTGCTTCGACAAGAACCTTTCAAATTTGTGTTAAAATATTGAGATGAAAATGTGCGTATGAAAAGTATCAGTTAATGAAGAAAACGATAAAATTGCTCGACATACATAATTTGCACTTAGTTTATTAACTAATTTAATTGTTAATTTTTAGAACTGGATCACTGATGTTTGCAAGTTAGTACTGTTTCTTTGTTTTATATAATTAGCATCTATGGACATACGCCATCGGAAGTTTTCTGGAATGCTGCAACGAAAAAAAGTATATAAATATTATTCATATTAAGTAATTAGCTATGTAAAATTATAAAGGTCGACTACGAKTGAAATATTACATATAGTCACCTAAAATGCAAAACGACGTTAAATAAAAAAAATCGAAATTGATGTTTTTATTGTTTACGATTCACTACATCATGTTACATATACAAGTATGTGGCATAAGATTCCGCTGTCAGATATAACCAATATATTATATAATCATTTTATAACCAAAACTCATTTTTTTTTTTACAAAATGAGTGATTTCTATTATATCCTTTTTCCTCGYTTGTAAACTTATGAATGTGATGTTACGGTATTTTGCATTTTAGGTGACGATACAGTCTTATAAACCATATCTTAAGTGTTGATTTGTACACTCTTGCAACATGTTGCAACAGGGTATAATAGTCTTGTTCACCGAACGGTTGTACGTATCAGCTAAAACTGAGCGAGATAGATACGAGCTTATGTATATATAAATGATCAGAACGAGGAGAAAAGTTGAAATCCGGGTGACTACCTGTCTGTCCACATATTCGTCTATAGTTCCACATAATCAGACCACTGCCAAGCCCACAAAACGCCATTAACACAAGGAACTTAAAGTGTCATAACTAAGCATTAAATTAAGATATAAAATAATTTTTTTATATTTTTTTGCACAGGGGATCGCAATAGAAAGGGGTACCACTGAGCAAGCAATTTTGAAAAAGTAGGTGTAGCCCCGCCCTCCAATAAGTTTAATGATATATCTCCTCAATCACTAAGGTTACAACAACTAAATTTACTCAGCTCAAATATTATGAGAATTCCTCCCGACGGTTAAAAATGGATGAAATCGGATGATACCCCGCTCACTTCCCATATAACGGTACGGTTAAAAACTACTAAAAGTATTATAAATCAATAACTAATTATGTACACCAGCATGAGAAGGCTTTTGGTTAAATCACATATCCAGGGACTCGACCGACCGACCGACCGATTTTCAGTAAATTTAGTACGTGACATGTTTCTCATATTCCTATGCCACAGTATGACAATTGGCAAAATCGGTCTACAATCAGCTAGTTCCCACAGAATACCGTTTTAAATTATATTTCAATATTTCACTTTCCAGKGTAMAAATCCACAAATAATTAATACAATGGGATACAAGTGTACACGAATAATGCCTTTGAAGTATGGCGCCTTATTATAATTTCCCATATCCAACCAAAACTGATCAAGCCCAAATAGCAGAAATATGGACTCAAATTGGAATTCAGAGAGAATCCTTTCCAGGCAATAGTATCTCTGTGCATCAAAAATTGGTTGAATCGGCTCAATACTTCCCTAAGCCCCCATAAAAATAATATAAAGATTTTCGAACTTTAGGGTGCTTTTATAATGCATATATCGGCCAATATGTGAGTTATCTCCGGCTGACTTTACTCCATGTGATTAGTGTCTACATGTAAGGTAGGCCTAATAAAACCCAGAGGACATTTTTTTGGTATGTGGCATGCTAATAGTATATGGTATTGGCAAAAACAGATAAATTTGGGATGATACTTAATACAAAGTTTTTCCGGCACCTGAAGGAATTCTTCGGTCTGTGGTCTTTGCAAGTTGCAAGGGTATAAAATGTTCGGTTACACCCGAACGTAGCCCTTTATTGCTTGTTTTTTCTTGTGTTTGTGATATTCTTGAGTTTGTCATGCTTTGTAGATAGACCTTCTAAGGGTAGAAACGAGAAAATATGCAGCAGTCAAATAATTCGGTTTGCAGATAATGCGTACGGTGTGAGTAATGAGTAAAAAAAAAAATGCTCTCAGACGAAACAACCAATCGATGTAGTTCTATAAGGTCTGTACAGGCAGTATGATCACTAAGATCATGGTCTTTAATTGTATTCGAAAAAATATTGTTATTTAGGATAGCATACAAGTTTTGGTTTAACGTAAGATAAAGTTGACTGAGAAGATAAGGAAAAGCGGAAAGTGTCGGCCTTATTGTTCATTATATTTTAAGTATGTGATAGCTCTAAGAAACGTGGTTAGCGCATTACATATTTAGCCTCGTCACAAATCAACGAAAATATTTCAAAATTGCTTAAGTTGCTTTCAAATCGCTTTCACATCCGTCTTCAATGGATATGGCCTTTGGCGCAATCTCTATCTTATCAGATCCAAGAAAATGCTTGTTCAGTTGAAGCAAACGATAAATCGCTAGGAATTTCGTCCAAAACTTAATCTTAGCTGGTTTATTCACCTGAAACTCTCAATGGTGATAATGTGTAGGAAAAAGTAAATACTCGTAGATAATCCCTCTTTATGTAAAACTTCGCAAGTTAATGGAGAATTTCTTAGTGTTGYGAACAATTAATTAAGCTTTTATCTAGGATTTTGTCTGTCGCTGCTTTGTAAGCGACTTATCGCATTTTTTTTTCTTATAAAATTGCACTTTTATTATTCAATCACTTCTGTTAGATTGATTTTAATATCCTTTTTGATATCTAAAAATTTCGCTCTACTTAAAAAAGTTACAAAGTTATWGACTATGCTGTCAATTAGCATTAAAACTGCATTCGCAATTATTCTTTTATGAAAGTACATATCTACATATATGYATGTATAATTTATAGGTACATATTTTAATTTTTTACTTACAAAGATGTCGCAGGCAATTCTCTGTCTTCAGAATGCACAGATTATTGAAGGTTTTCGTCTTTCCAGCGTCATCTATACCACATACCGGTCTAAAGTCCTGCAGATCACAATTCATTTGACACTTAACRTTCGCCAGCGATTGCGCCAATGCGAAGGCGTACAAGGCAACTATTTTAAGAAAAATAACAATAAACATAAATGTACGTGAATGTGAATGTGACTAAATAATTAAGTATGTTTACATAATAATATTAAAAATACTTAACGCATACCACTGCCTTCTAACAATAAAACATTTTATCAGAATAACGTAGTCATCTGCTCTGTTTAAGATGTTCTGGGCATGCAAGAATAATATTAAAGTATATTATATTTTATAATGATAACTCAATATAATTAACAGTCGGATATGCTCAAAAGAGTTAGTTATTACTGATGCCCAAAATCGGACCAAAACTTGTTGCAAAAACGGTTATGTTCAAAACTACTGTATTACACCTTCAGCGCTAAAACCTTCGAAAAAGTTGCGGTTTGGTGTGGTTTTTCTGCCGGCGGCGTCATTGGTTCGCACTTCCTCCGTTATGATCAAAACCGGCACGTTACTGTGACTGCGAATAGCTACTGCTCAATGATAACCAAATATTTTTGGCCCGCCACAAACCACACAACGAATGTCACAATCGATTTATTTAAAACCAAGTTTGGTGAACGTGTTATCTCACGAAATGGCCCAGTCAATTGGCCGCCTTGGTCGTGCGATTTGACGCCGTTAGACCGTTTCCTTTAGGTCAAGTCTATGATCTATGCCAACAAGCCAGAAACGATTGATGAACTTCATATGAAAATCAAACGTGAAATTGCAGCATTTTCAGCCGATTTATGCTTGAAAACCTTCGAAAATTCGGTTTGGTGTCTGAACTCCTGTAAGCGTGCCCGTGGTGACCATGCAAAAGAAATCGAGTTCCATACATAATCGCTTTGAATGTACTTTTACAGGATAACATTTCATTGATATCCCAAAACGTTTTTGCTTTATTTAAAAAAACGTTTGTTTCGCTCTTATTGAAAATTGGTTATAAATCAATGCCTAACTTAAATGTAATCACTCCAGATCTTCACCTGTCTTTAGTATACACTGTAATAAACATTCCCTCAACATTTTGAAATCGAAATTCAAACTATTACGGTCGCTACAGCGTTTCTTGTAGAAAAGGAACAGAGTGGTTAACGCTGCGAGACAATTTCTAAACGCGTTGCTTCTCAGAATGGTATTTTTCAAAATGGTTTCCCCTCTCAAAGGAAGAGTTTTGAAGATATTTAATTCCAATGTGGAGAGAATATTTTGAACGTCATTAAAATTTCAAAAAAAAAAAAAAAATAAAAGCTTCCATAGCGCGATGGCGACTTACTTATAGATTAATAATATATTTGAAATTTTTGTTTTAGATCGAAATTGCCACTACAATCGGCTTTACGTGCCATTTCAATAATTTATTTAACTATTATACATCCAATAAATAAACATAAAAAAATAATTTTGTATTCGTCAAGAATGTATTTATTTATAAAAAAAGCGGACCGATTAGTTGGTCCCTTAAACATAATGTGATTTCAACATGAGCGAAATCAGTCAAGAACTTTTTCGTGCTTCCTGTTTTTACAAACTATCAATCTTAGCGTTTACTTACGTGTACCCATTTATTATATACGGTTTCAGTGGTAAAGCTTAAATTATTAAGTGAAACCATTTCCTATTTCAATTTGGCTGTGATTAAGACGATTGTTTGGTTTTTAGTGCGTACACCTCTTCGCTATTTCCAAAATATGCAATAATCCAACTGCTAGTACACTTATAAACCGAGAGAAAATCGAATTTTAGAGTCGGATTTAGCTGAAGCGAATTCAGGCTAACAAATATAAAACTTTGTCGCATGAGCTTCATCGTCTAAAATAGTTTTACAAAAAAGTGAACGCATTTGCTAAAAATTCTATAAGCTTTTACTATTTGAAAGTTTTATATGTAATTTTCAAGGAGATAAGAAAAAAAATGTATTTCATTGAAATATATGCGAAACACGTTTTTTGTGAATTCATTCACTACTACACATTGTATGTCACTATGTATATGTGTTTAGTAATGTATGTATATATCGTTTTTAATCTTCACTTGCATTCAACACTTTGTCGCTTATCTCACCCATATTAATGAATTTAAATACAAATTCCCAATACCACATTAAAATAATAAACAGACAGCGCATAAAAACCCGCGAGTCGATAGACGCCAATTGGTCTGGCCGCGCTACATACCAGATCGTCGCAATTACGAGTGCACACACCGCCCCTTTCAGCCCATCGTTCCACACATTCCATTGCCATGCAGAAGGGAAACTGTATGTGTATAATTGAAGTGGCGTAATAATATTTATTTAAATAAAAAATATTCTATACATTATCAAGTACACACAATTTTAGACATGACGAAATTGATATTCCCCAGATGGTCGGATAGAGCTTTTATAACATTGGTGAGTAGTTCACATAGTTTTTACTTTACATGTCAATATATAGGCATATATACATATGTATGTACATATATAATTGCAAAACTAACTGCATATAATATCAAGCACAGKTCATATATTTATTCAAGGATTCTTAAGCCCAGCAATCCTTTAACTGTCTGAAAAATTATTTATTTTTATCTTCAAAAACGTCCGCCGTGGCGTTGATAATTCCTCATGCTACTCAAATTTCATTTATTACTTTTGAAATTAAAAAGAAGTCGCAAGGTCAGAAATCCGAGCACCAATTGCCATGGAAGAGTAGTAGAGATTTTGTTTTGCAGTTCGAGTATAATGCAGTCAGATAAAGAGCATGTCTTATGGATCTCAAAACCCGCTGGCTATTCCCTCTTCCACCGATAAGACAGCTTTRCTTTTTCAAAGAAGCTTTGCCAGTGAGACGCAGAATCTTATATTGCGTTTAAACAGTGCCAAACACTGCTAAGCAGTTAGTTTTCCCAGGCGCAATATTTCAGGCTATACATGATCCGTCCAGGAATATTTGGTTTGCGAAAACTTTATGAAGTTGGGCGCCTATTTTCAGAAAGAATTTGTCATCGTATTTAGTATGGAGTGAAGTATTCTTTTTCTTAGTGAAGAGATAATTAGTGCCCAAAATTAGAAAAAAATGGAATATCGTTGTAATCGGTATACATTTGACTATAATAATTCTTAAACTATTATTAAATATTTATCCTATGCCCTTCTATCTAGATGCAAATGCTGTATGAGTCACAGATGTTTATTTATTTACAGAAGAATGTGCCAGTAGGAATGTACGTGCTTTTAATAATTCATTTGTAATCGAATTAAAATAGTAGGAATAAGTCGGATCAACGCATACTGCGTTTCTTTTTAAATACCCAATACGTATGTGTGTGGCCATTGATACAAATAATATTTTATAGAAATTATTTAGTTATAAAATTTTATATGGGAAAAATGATTTTGAAACTGCAAAACAATGAGTCACTTTCGATAGTATCGATATTTGGGCGTAATTTTGAGAAAGATTGATATTCCGTGCTAAAAATATTATTACTACTTTTGTCAAATCTCTACCTCTCTGTTTCCACTAATTTTAAAGACTTCTTTTTAACTCCTTTTTAATATACATATATGGATTTTATATACATATTTATAGTGCCAATAGCGTTCAGGAAATTTATTCTGGTGTTTAAGATATAATAAATACCTTGCCACATCAAGTATTTGTTTTAGGATTTGACGAAATTTGAGTAATGGTCATTCAATGTTCCAAGCAAAAGGTGGCTTTGTACTCTTCGGTCTCAGGTTAGCACAGAGAGTTCAGTCAGCTTAGCGCTACTTAAGGGGTTACATGGGTTTACAGGTTTCAAAAATCGACTTTTCTTATTATATTATATTACTAGAGAACCCGTCCACGCCACTGTGGCTGGTACATAGATGATACTACTACTACCTGTGCTCTGTGCACAGTKGGTGCCTCGCAAGTTCATAATCCAACATATAACTGATTCTGAGAAGTCTTTGAGTGCTCTTTAMTSGTAATAAACCGAATTTTTGCGTCGGTGTGTGACAATARARACATAGCTCCATCATTTTCCACTGAAGTCCAATCCWCAGTCATTGCTTATGAGTTGTATTAAATTTTGACATAAAGAAATAAAAGKTATTCTAWGTAATTACCCTCATTCTAAGCTACCTCCCCACCAATTTTCCGCCATATCGGTTCATTCTTTCGTGAGTTATAAATGGTGTAACTAACACAACATTCTTTCATATATATAGATTCAAATGTAGAATGCTTCTAGAATATTGTTCTAAAGTTTCAAGTTGATCTAWGTAATAGTTTCGGATACACAGCCTTGAGAACTTGTGCTGTGACTTTAAACACGTTTTTCTCGAAACCGTTCTTTTGAAGTCGGTTGGCAAGATTTCTCGAGAACTACTCAACCGATCTTCTTGAAATTTTGCAAAGACCTTTGAGATACAATTACTTAATATCTGGACGAAGAATTTTTTTTTTCGATTACAACTATTTGAAAAAAATTTCACGAAATTTTCACTGAAACTTTCAGTTTCTTTGTAAAAATGACCAATCCAATTTTTATTTTTTTCCTTCGTCCAAGTTCTAGGTTAAGATTTTAACTAAAACATGTATTTTTTTCACTTTAGATGATCCTGTAASGATTTATCCTGCCAACGCGGGCCCACCTTTTACCGGAAATAGCGTCGCAATGGCCGAGTTTTAAATATTTTTTTTCCAAAAATTTCAGAATTTCTTCGTTAATAATGTATGTTTGTATACAATTGATTCCTCACAAGGAACCACTCTGRTTAAATTAAGAAGCATTAACAAAATACGCCTCAACTTATTTCGGGTATAAAGTCTAAAGAAAAATCAAAACTATCGAATCCCCTAGTTTACTCTTACTTAATAGTGTTATAAACGAAAAATGCTAAAATATGTTTACGTACGGGTTAAAATGATGGCGAAGAGCTTCATATTCCTCAATTTAATATTACTGCGACAACGATGGCTCCGTTAATCCAACAAAAAGTAATGCAACAAGATCTGGCTTCGCCGTAAATTGCTGTCTTTTTTATATATACTATGTAGATATCTGCCTTATATGGATACGTATTTACGTAATAACGTTAAAATAAGGCTGGAAACTAAGCACTGGCCAAGATAGTTCACTTGTTCAATTAAGAGTCGCCACGAAGTAGGGCTTGCAACAGGGTAACAGCCTTTATTTGCGTATACGTAGAAGCACAGAATAGAATACACYCACTTTTTGGCACTGACTGATTAAATGTAAGTTTATATAAGTTATTTACTGACGCCTCTTTTTTGCTTTGAAATTTTAATTTTATATCCTCTCTTCTGTAAAATATAAACAACACACGTTTAACTGATGTTTTTTTTTTTTTTTACAACTTTAAACAAACAAAAAATATAACAAAATTATTTAAAAAACATTAACGAATTTTCGCTACAAACACCGTAAGGAATGGTTGTTGAAACTCAGGCGCCTCTTTGCGGTTCTAATAAACGCACAATGCCGTGGATGAAAGCGAACTAAACCGATCGATGGACCGTAAAGTGCGCGATTGGCAAATAAAGTTCGCGATCGAAGTCGATCATTTGAACCGCGAAAAGATTTCAATACACACGCACGCACACACTTTCGCACACAAAACTGTACGCTGCGTTGTATGTTTGTAAGAAAGCGTGCGCGCACGCAGACAGCACTCTACAAGGCGACTGGACGAAGGAGGAACGCGCGTGGTAACCGTATCCTCAGTGGACAAGCCGAAATATTAGAAATTGACTTAAAGCCTGTTTGGCGCTGTGCTTTGCCTTTGCTGCAAGCGTCTGCAACGTACGTATGAATGCATGTATGCGACATACAATGTTGCAGCGTATTAATTTTTTGAAACCTGGCGCGGATATTTGCCTCGAAAGCTATGGCGGCAAACTCAAAAGGTTGGATAATGGGATCAATACGGATGCGTTCGATCCTTCTACAAGATTACAAATAATAATAAAAAAATAACGAATGACAGACTGTTGCTTTGTGAAGCGTTTACTGTTGAAGCTCTAACGTGGACCCGTCGACTGGATACGAAACAGGAAACGCGCTCGTTGCAACACTTGAATGAGCAATCGTTTAATCAACCGCAGCCAACACTGTCGCAGACGTAAGAAAGAATCACAGTGGAACGCTAAACGTACGTTAGTTTTATAGAACTTTTGCGGCGCGGCGCGACAACTGAGTAGCAGCGGCGACGCGACGGAACTGCCGATCAGCGGCTCAGCGCCTCAGCGCCTCAGTGGCTGAATGGCTCAACGCAATCGGATTACTGCTAGCTAAAAGACGTGCATGCCGCTGTATGTATAAGTAGGTGTATACAAACAACAATTGCCGGCTAATGGCTAATAGATTGCGATCGCGCAGATTATGCGCCTCGTTGTTGTTAGCGATTGCGGTTTGGCTGCGACGCTGATGCCAGCAGCGGCATTGCTCTGTTGTTATCTACATAAGTGTCGGGATGATTCAAATGTGTTGCTTGTTAGCTGGAGATAATATATTGGGATTTGTAGACTATTAGTTGCAACAACAATATAAACTTATAAAAACAAGAGAAAACTTGATAGAAAATAATAAAATTAATAAAAAATATGCTACACGCAAGCAAAGTCTCAAAAGCGTCGGTGAATCGTATTCACAATTAATATGTATGTATATGCCTTCGAGGGTAGTCCGATATACTTATACATATAGTATATTTAACAACACCAACCAACGACGCCACTATCCTACTACATTGTTGTAAAGTACATTCTCACAGAAATCGCGCAGGGAAATCAATAAGCGCTAGTGTGCAGTATACGATGAATTTTCACTTTAGAAAGCGGATGTCAAAATTGATTAACGTGGTCGCACGTCAGGTTTAAGCGCAATGTGAAGAAGTTTCAGCGTCGTTTTAAACGTACGACGAATTATGGATCTGATACACACAAGAAACCCAAGAAAAGTCGAAGTAGTGGAAGAGAAGGACAACGGTCACAACCGTCCGATTCGATGGTGAAGTGAAGAAAATACGGACTCATTTGGCGAGAAAAGAGAACGACGTCACCATGACAGCTTTGACAGAAATATCCTTTCCACAAACTTGAAAATGTCACTCGTTTGGTAGAAACTTGTGTCGACAGAGGAGGGTATCGCTGCTACAGAGACCTACCACTTGCGGGCCTCCATAAAGCTTATTTCCAAACAGCTTAAAGAAGTTGAAGAAACGTTGGGTGTAACGCGCTAACAGAAGACTATGTCTTTTTTTTCAATCTCCGTTGCTCTTATACGTAGCATATGTATTTATCGGGCCGCCATCGTATGTACGAAATCCCATAATTACATGCGGCAAAATGTATATATCGCTACTTGGCGCGCACTGAATTTGAATTATGCTAAACTATGCGGTCATACTTCTAAGAGAAGTCTTCACATCACGAACAGTTTTGCGCACAAAATATCGTTTAACTAATATTTAATATTTATTGTTAGCACTTTGGATCACGGTTTACCACTAAAAATTTACATAAAACATCTGTCGCACGCGTTGTCAGTTCGTTCACGTTCTTTGCTTTACTGAATGACCAATATTTGCAAATACACTTTCAGCTGCGTTTCCCCTTGGCAAGAAAGCAATAAATCATCTAGCCGCCAGATAATAGTGTGTATGCGTACGCACATAAATATACGCAGAGCCGTACAAACGCACATATGTACACACTTATACCATACATTTGTGCGCATTAAATACCACATCAATTTCTTCGCGCCTCTCGTCACTGCCTTTGACTTTGAGACTACCTTCCATATATACAGACACATACATATGTATTTTATTTTGACAACGTTGGCAGCCAAACTGCTGTCGCCGTTGGTTATCATCACAAGAGTTTCGTCGTAAATCATTCGTCATAGCCGCCGCGCTGCTAGCAGCCTAGCTGTTCATATTGCTTTGCAGCTAAAAGATATTATTTCATCAATAAAAGTTTTTTTCTTAAGCCTCATCTCACACACTCTCCATGTCTCTGGTGTCGTTGGTTTTACCGGCAGTACCTACCACTGGCATGAAGTTCAAATGAAATTATAAAAGTAGTGAAATTTTTGAAATTCTTTTGTGGATTACTGTGTGTGAAGTTACTGATTCGCTTAATCCACACGAGAATTCTAAAAATTTAATTTAAAATTCCGTATACCATTTGTCTTGTGTTCGAGCATTAGGAAATAATTTCCACAAATTCTTTCGAATTTCTATACTCTTGCAACGTGTTGCTACAGAGTATAATAAATAGTCTTGTTCATCTAAAGGTTGTATATGTCACCTAAAAAAAAAACGATATATTACACGATTATATTTTGTTTATAGTATAAATGATAAGAATGATGAGAAAAGTTGAAATCCGGATGACTGTCCGTCCGTTCATGCAAGCTATTACCTGAGTAAAAGTTAAGACGTCTTGATGAAACTTGTACCTTGTATATATAACCCTATATTTAACTCGATTAGTTTTAGGTGATATCTCTATGCCGTTATGTCTGTACTTGGTATCCCCGCAAAACTAATACGGCTGTATAACTGACGTTGAGCAATACCAAAATCTCCGTCAGCATCGGGAAGGACCACTCCGAGCCGTTCGATACCAAACGAGGTTTCAGACAAAGCGACTCCCTCTCGTGCGGTTTCTTCCATCTACTCTTGGAGAAAATGATTCGAGCTGCAGAATAGAATAGAGAAGGTACAATCTGCTATAATCCGATGATATTGATATCATTGGCCTTAACAACTGCGCCGTTTATTCTGCTTTCTCCAGACTTGACAAGGAAGTTATTCGAATGGTTCTGGTAGTGAACGAAGGCAACCAACCAGCATTAACAGCAACAACAATGTCAGCCTCGAAATCCAACGCAGAATAACTATTACCAAGAGCTGTTACTTCGAAATGAGGAGGCAATCCTCTCTCGACGAACAAAATCCAAACTCTATAAGGCATGGACGATGACAACATCTGATGAGTCAACGTTACGAGTTTTGAAGAGAAAGATTTATGGTCCTTTGCGCGTTGGCCATGGCGAATATCGCATTCGATATAACGAAGAGCTGTATGAGACAAATATGACGGCATTGAAATAGTTCGGCGAATTAATAAACAGCGGCTATCCTGGCTAGGTAATGTCGTCCGAATGGACGAAAACACGACAGCTCTGAAAGTAGTATTCTACGCAGTACTTGCCGGTGGAAGCAAAGAGCGATAAGACCTCCACTCCGTTAGAAAAACAAGGTTTAGAAGGACCTGACTTCGCTTGGAATCTCCATCGCGCCTTTTTTTTTCAATTTGCCATCACAAGTAACAAAATGGTCTTATGACGTATAAGTGATTGAAAAATTTCAGTTGATAAGAAGCCTCCATGTTTATTGTTTTTGATTATGTCTTTGTATATTTTTATTGATTATCTCATTAGTCACTCGGTACTGAAGTGAAATTAAAAAAATAATAACAATAACAAATATGTGTACATAGCAAATGTTTGAAACCGTTCAACGCATTTGTCTACATACATATGCATACGTACTATATATGTAATTAAATGTATTTATTAATACGTCATTGTCGTACATTTATTTTGTAAAACAAATTTTGATTTTATTCTTTATGTTGCACAGACAATCAATGTGATATTTTAGTTTTTTTACTTCTTTCATTGGAAAAGGGGAGTTTTCGCTTTGTTTTCAATAATTTATCTTATGTAAGCAACGTTAACTGTTTTATTAAATTGTGTTTGAGTGCGTTTGCAATAATGCTAGCCAATCTGCGTAACTATGATATAATTTTGGATTTCTCAAAAACGAGTGGTGAGATGATATCGCCACCTAAAATGCCGTATTATTGTGAATTGGTATTTCAGTCATTCCTTTGGGTGGGCAAATAATCTCATTCAATTTAGGGTGTAAGGAAGATAATGGACCAATTGTAATAATTTTGGGAAGGGAATCGTCACCTAACAGATAAGCTATTTTTTTGCTGCAAAATTCGATACTTTTATTAATTTTATTTGTCATACAGAGCGATACTCCAATTATAATGATCTTCCAACATTTTCATATAATTTTAATAGAACACTTGATCTCTTGTTTCAAAATAGACCAGAGTCTAACAATTACATTTCCATTGTCTGATAATTTTAGTCCAGCGAGCCTTCTTGAGGTGTTTGGACAGAAAAATGTTGCTGACCACATCCGGCAAAATTGCTAGTTCAAAGCCTATAAATTTACTTTTTGGAACACTACACTTTTAAATGAAGTTTAGATATGGTTGTCCCCAGCTTTGTGATAAATTGGAGTTAATTTAATTTTGAAACTACATCTTGGGCCTTGAATCTGGCAAGTTTAAGAATAAAAATATTTTTTAATGTACATATGTATGTGCAATATTCATACATATATATATGTATATGTTCCTTTATAATAAAACAATGTAATAATTTAAACAATATAGTGCGAGCCTAAGGCTATATATTCCTATGCATTAGTAAAATAGCAGAAGTAAATTAGATTTACAAATCGAAACACTAAATTTAATCGATTTTAAATTACTTGCTTAAGTATTGGAGTTTAAAAATATTCAATTTTTAACAGCAAATGTATTATTCAAGGTTGTAGTAGCAGAGCCACACCAGCCAGCGTCCATTTACCGGGTTTATCCTTGGTTTTCAGATTGAACGTCCAGACATAAGTGGGGCCGCGAGTTCGCGTCTTATACAAAGGACACTCATACATGTTGCGTAGATCTTGCTTATCCTGCGTAATAGCCTGTAAAATAGAAAAAATAAAAGGGTTGAGAAGGAAATACATACTACATATGTGCTTTGTGAATAAATATAACAGTGATTCATATGAATTAATAGAACTTTCTCTCTGATAAACATTTATTCATTATTCAATCTAGTTTGTTGTGCCCAATTGTGGTGATTCTTTTTAAATACGATTCTGGTCCTGCGCCAATTTTGCAAATATGGAGAAATAAAAATGATTCTCCTAAATTATAAAACACTTTGTTTGAGATAATCTATTGAAAACAACACATTAAAATTAAGCAACCCCACGTGATACTTATATATATAAATATATTTGGAGACGACGTTATTTACAACAAGAATATTCCTTTTTGACGACTTCTCCCTTCAATGAATTCTGTTCGAAGGGTGGTGAACACTTTTACTATATATGTATGTATATCATAAATGATCCAGTAATCACAACTAAGTGTCATATAGTGTTCCTAAAACTAGTACTAGCTATATGAGAGGTGAAAGCAGATGACAAAGCATAGAGTACCACTTTTACATACCGATGAGGTAGCAATTGAGCATTTTTCTAATGCTTTGTACTCCACGTGGAGTGCGATAAATATTTCAACAATGCCATCTGGGACACATTTTTTCAGTCCTTCATAAAAACGATTCTATCAAAAATAAACCTTCAACATTCTCTAGTTTCAAGATCATGATCTCAGAAGGTTGTTGCTTGTATGTATTCTTACTTTAATTCTTAATACCGAAATGTGGTTGTTGTGCTTATGATGTGTAGAGTACATTTTGATTGGAAATTTACCAATTTCAGTTGTAAGCTGTCCATAGAGAGGTAGGCGAGAAGAATATTGATGACAAAAAAATCTTTACAAAACTTCCTTAGCAAGCTTGTCATTGAAGTTATTTTGAAGGTTACTAAATATATTGTGGCATGCATGTAAAATAGGAAGTCACAGAAACTTTTACCTTTCTGGTTATACGTTTAAGCCGTAATAGTTCTGCTGTAGATTTCATTGGGTTTGTTAAAACATTGTATTAGTTTATAAATATGTATGTATAGTGCGCTTCTATTTGCGGGCAATGCTGGAACTTACGTACATATGTATGTGTGTATATCGGTTTTCAATTTAAAATGCAAACATGTGCTGCAAATAATTTGAATTTGTGGCGCCAGCATACAATGTGCGATTGCCCCATTTTGGAGCCATTCACATTGCTTGTTACCTCAACGTCAATGCCATCATGATTTAAAGACGCCAGACAAATATTCCATTTTTTTATCTAATTTCTATTTGTTATTTGCAATTTTCTAAGGTTCGCTAATTTGCACATCAGCGATTTCCACATTTATTCATGCATAGAAATTGATCTTTAGACGCCTCGATAATTGCCACTTAGTGATGTTGTCGCTCACGTTAACGCTGTCGCTGGTGATTTTGCGATTGCCTTAATTTAGCTTATGAATATATGAATTAACCTTCGCTGGAGCTTTATTTCCCCTGCCATATTTTTTATTTATAAGTATATACCTAAATTTTCGATCAATAAAAGCAGGCTTATGAATTACAGTAGTGGCCAAATACATTGTAGTTCACAAATCGTAGTATGATGAAACTCATTGTGTAACGAAGATAAAAATGAAAGAGAAAGAGAGTGGTTGAAATTTTAAGGGTTAAAAACTCTAAATTTCCAATTTAAATTTCCTGTAGAAAAGGGCTGCACATATTCTTTATTGGCGTACACACCGCTTACTTGGTTATAACCGAGTTTACAACAGCGCGCCAGTCGTTCTTCCTTTTCGCTGTTTGGCGTCAATTGGAAAGTCCAAGTGTAGCCTGGTCATTCTACACCTGGTCCTTCCAAGGTACTAGGAAGTCTTGCTCTTTGGTTCGGCGCCAACTGGAGATTCCAAGTGTAGCCTCGTTTGGTATCGAACGGCTCGGAAAGGTCTTTCTCGAAAGGACCATTTAAATAGGATGTAATTACTCTAGTAGAAGGAAATAAAAGATGGAGAGACTAAGGAACATTTTCGATGTGAATGCAAAGCTTTGTATAGGAAAATAATCGCAAGTATATGTAGGTCGAGAATTTCTTGATAATGTTTTGGAGGTTTCACAGATAGAGCTATTTGTACTGATGAACTTCATCAAAAACAGGAGGTGGTTCAGAGAAGAGACAATAGAGTGAGGGGATTTCAGTTCCGGTGGTATCACAATCAGATGTATCGTCAGATAGTTATTCTACCTGCCTAACCTTTTTATGTCCTAAACACATTGGAATTTTTAAACATCTTACTACAAAGACATCGTAATGAAACTTTGCATACGTATTCCTTGACAATAAAGAAAAGAGAAGCTCGTGATGTAATGCCACTACCACAAAATACCCATCAAATGTCATAACTAAGCAGAAAATTAAGACACTTGTGGGTGAAAGGGGCTGCACCCACTATTTCTTTAATGGACAATTTTTTGCTGATATTTCCCTTAGTTATATGATTCAAAATATGGAACACTGATGCATTTGACATTATCATCAATTACACATTTTTACTTATCTACGTAGATAATAATGCGAAGAGTATAGTGTTGAAACTATTTCTATATGATAATCTTAAAAGCACTGTCGAATTCCTAGAATTCTTCAATCGCACTGATTTATTTTTAATGATTTCTCTTAGTTTAATTACCTTCAATTAATCATAGAAATATTAAGTTACAATGAGAAGGCCGACGAACTGGCCCGCACTGCAGCAGCGTCAAAGATGTTGGGACCGGAGCCATACATAGCGGTAGGACCCCACACTCTTAAAGAGCTGCTCCGCACGGAGGAGAGAGTGGAGAGAGAACGGCACTGGCGACAGGCAGCAAGTATGCGCCACGCCAAGCTGCTTCTAGGAGGATACAACCTCCCCAGATTTAGAGAACTAATTCACCTCCTCGTCGCAATCTACACAGGGCACTGTAAGCTCAGGAAGCACCTGTCCAACATGGGCATGGTCTCCTGTGCTAACTGCCGATTCTGCGACCTGGAACAGGAAACACCAGCACACCTAATCCTGGATTGCTCAGCAATCTGTGGAAAAAGGATTAAGGCCCTGGATTCTGCTTACATCAGCAGGGATCACATCACCTCACTAGCGCCCGGCAAACTCCTAGAACTATTCAGGCTGCTGGGGCTCTGGGAGG